>NC_143575.1:274768167-275068167 GCF_048544385.1 Mastigoproctus giganteus | reverse complement strand
AAAAGTAAAAAAAAATATATCAGCAAAGGAATAACAACTCAATTTTAGATACGGGTAAAAAGGCTTACAGATTTTAAAAAGCTAAAAACAGCAAACACATTGTCATTGTCAGATAAAATCTGACCGAGTGTATAAGGCTCAGCCAGATGACTAAATTCGGTAAAATAAAAGTCACGTTCATGTCTAAAACGTGGACATTCGGTTAAAATATGACGTATACTTAATGTTGTTGTTGTTATGGAGGCTTAATGGCACATAAGCATCTATGGCTATAATGTGCCTATTCACTTGTTATTTTAAGAGATGAGGAATTTCCATAAAATCAAAAGAAAATTTTAAATCAGAAATTATTAAAAAGTCCAGTTTGCTTGAGGAAGTCAAAAAATTCAGAAATATTTGCCTTATCACCAATCAGATTTTCAAGAGTTATTGGTTTACGATTATTTATCAGTGAGATCAAGGATGAAACTCTGTGTTGTTTATAGTAGGGGCAGCCAATGAGAATATGTCTAACAGTTAAGATGTTAGAGCAATGTGTACACTGTGGTGGATCGTCCCCTGTGAGTAAATAAAGATGTGTCAGATGAGTATGGCCTATTCTTGCCCTTGAAAGGACTACTTCTTCTCGTCTCGATGAACGGACACTGGAACGCCAAAATTTCGGATCTTGTTTAAACTGAAAGAGTTTATTATTAGTCTGAGAGTGCCAGAGTGCTGTCCATTGTGATAGGCAAGCAGCATGAACGGTTAGTACACAATCTGATGCTGGAACAGGGATATTGGTTAAATCAAAGGTAGTTGGATTTTTTGCAGCTTTATCAGCCAGTTCATTGCCTAAAATACCGGAATGGGCGGGTATCCAACAAAAAGCAACCAGTTGTTGACGTTTTTTGATTTGTAGTAACAAGCTTCTGATTTCTTCTAGAACAGGGTGAACTTTATCTTCGCAATTACTTAGCGACATGATTGAGCTGAGGGAATCAGTATAAATAACAGATTTTAAAGAACAGTCAGAATAGAGATTTTCTAAAGCAAGTTTTATTGCATACAATTCAGCAGAAAATATACTAAAATCTGATGGAAGGGATACTGATACAACTGTATTTGGAAACACTGCAGCTGCTCCAACATTTGAATTAGATTTAGAGCCATCTGTATAAATTTGGTAGAAATCAATATATCTTTGAATGTGAACATCATGAATTTGTTTGAAGTTTGTTGCTTGCAAAGAATTCTTTCTCCATTGGCAGAGGTAAGTGTCACATGTTGGAAGAGGAAGAGGAGCCCATGGTGGTTGAGCAAAGGTTGGTATCTGCTGTACTTTCCGGATGGAAATATTCCAAACCTGCACCAGTTCAAGAAGGCGAAGACCAACTGGTTTAACTATGCTGGGTTTGTTTCTGTATAGGTTTTCTAATGGTGGGTTTAAAAGGTATGACTGAACGGGATGAGAGGCACAACTTTGTATCTTGACAGCATATTTCAATAACAGTGTTTTCCTGCGTAAAGTTAGTGGGGGCTCGTGAGCTTCTATGTAGAGACTATGTGCTGGCGACGTTCTGAACGCACCAATTGCAATTCTCAAAGCACTGTGTTGAATAGGATCAAGCCAGCGTAATGCACTCTTTCTGGCAGAATCATAGATTGGAGCACCATAATCGAGACGAGATCTGATTAATGCCTTGTACAACCGAAGCAGGGAGGTACGATCTGCACCCCACGTTCGGGCAGATAAGGCTCTGAGTATGTTTATCTTTTTCAGACAGGAAGTCCGTACATTTTTAATATGATCTAGGAAATTTAATTTGTGGTCAAGGATTAATCCTAGAAATCTGATGTTAGTAGCGATTGGGATGGAGACATTGGAAATTTGAAGTTCAGGATCCAGATGAAGTTTTCGTTGTCTGCAAAAATGTATTGCACTTGTTTTCTGCTGAGAGAGTCGGTAGCCGTTGAGGCTGGCCCATTGTTGTATTTTATTTAGTGAAATTTGAAGCTGTCTTTCAATAGATCTCATGTTTTGGGAATGGCAGGAGATGGAAAGGTCATCTGCATATAGATAAGTCTCAATTGTGTTTGGAAGCTGTTTGGTGATGGAATCAATTCTAATAGCAAAAAGAGTGGCACTCAATACTGATCCCTGTGGAACACCTTCTTCCTGAATGAAAGTTGAAGAGAGGGCATGTTGGTATCGAACTTGAAATGATCTAGTATGTAGAAAGTTCTTAATAAATACAGGAAGGTTGCCACGTAGTCCGAGAGAGTACAGATCACTAAGTATACCATGCCTCCAGGTGGTATCAAATGCCTTCTCTATGTCTATTGAAACCATTACTAGATGTTCATGTTTGACAAAAGCATTACGGATGGCAAATTCAGCTTTGACCATAAGGTCTAAGCATGACCTGTTTTGACGAAAGCCATATTGACTACGGCTCATTAGCTCTTCCGACTCGATGATCCAGATGAGTCTTCTGTGGATAATTTTCTCAAGGATTTTACTGAGGCAGCTTGAGAGAGATATGGGTCTATAGCTATATGGATTGGATGGATCTTTTCCAGGTTTTAGGAATGCCAAAACTGTAGAGTGATGCCAGGAAACTGGAAAAACGTTTTCTAAAAATATACGATTGTAAAAGACTAGGAGGAGACGCAAAGCTTTGTCATTAAGATGTTGTAGCATGACATAATAAATCCCATCTGGTCCAGCAGCACCATTGCGGGCTGTTCTAATGACATGTAATAGTTCAGAATATTGCAGAGGTTTATTATATGGGAGAAGGTTTGAAGTTTCAAAATTAATACCATGCTTTTCTTTAGTGTTTTTAATTCTTTGGAATGAGCTAGTATATGCTGATGTTGATGAGATTTCTGCAAAAATATTGCCCAAAGCATTGGCTATATCTACAGGATTAGATATATCTTGCCCATTCCAGGAGAGGATTGGAGAAGGTATGGTGGGAAACTTACCAGACAGCTGTCTAATTCTTTTCCATATTATTTTGGGATCAGTATGTCTGTTAAAACTGGATGCAAAACGGGTCCAGGATTCTTTCTTTGCTTGCTTTTGTATAAAGCGTGCTTTTGCCCTTAATTTCTTATAATTAATGAGATTGACTGTGCTTGGGCACTGCCGAAACAAATTCCAGGCTTTATTTTTTGCTCTCTTTGCTGTGGTGCATTTGTCATTCCACCAGTAATTATAATGTTTTCGGCCCGGCGGATTTGATAGTGGTATCGTGTCTTTGGCCACATTTAGAAGATGCGACGTGATGTATTCTGTCACATCATCAATATGCTGGTGGCGGATTTTTTCCTCGTCAAGGTCAATTGATGACTGAAATTTTGCCCAGTCTGCTCGGACAAATTTCCACTTTCTGCACGGTTGAAATGAAGGAGTCTTTGCTTTCAGAAATTTGCATACTATTGGGAAATGGTCACTGCCCATGGGATCGTTTATTACATACCACTCTATGGTTGGGACTAGTACTGGTGAGCAAATTGAGAGATCTATTGCTGAGATGTGTCCTGCTGGGAGCTGTACGTGTGTCGGTGCACCTGTATTGAGTACAGTGAGATTTAGTGCCTCCAAAAAACTTTCAATTAGTCTACCTCGTCTGTCCAATTTAGTAGAGCCCCATAATGGGTGGTGCCCGTTAAAGTCCCCTAATATACAGAAAGGTGGAGGTATCTGTATAAAGAGGTCTTCAAGATCTTTTGAAGAGCAAGTACAGTTTGGTGGTAGATAGATTGAGACTAGTGTTATTGTACCATGGAGAGTTATACGAACAGCAACAGCTTCTATTTCAGTTTGGAGTGGGATATATTTTGATGGGATCTTTGAATGTACTAGTATTGCCACACCACCATGGGCAGCGTTAGCAGTATTTCGATCTCTTCGATAAATCCAATAGTCCTTTATCGAAGGAGAAATTTGTGTGGTTAGGTAAGTTTCCTGTAAACAAAAGGCAACCGGAGAATATTGGTTAATTAGGTATTGAATATCGTCTGTGTTGGAACGAAAGCCTCTGCAATTCCATTGTAAGATGTTGTGGTTCATTTTGGTTTAGTTGAGGATGAATCATCTGACTGTTTTTTGTTTGAAGAGGATTTTTTTCGGTCTTTTTTCGGAAAAGTAGGGCGTCCAGTATCCATCGTGTCATTTGCGTGAAGTTCTAGTATGGGTTCTTCATGATCTGGGTTTACATCTACTTCCATACTACTGGCTGATGATTCAGGTTTATTCTTATCTTTAGCAGTTTTAAGTTTTTCTTTGTTATGCGGAACTGTCCGAGTCTCAATTGGGAATTGTTCTGTGTTATTTGAGACTGTCTCAGTATCATTTGGGATACTAATTGGGGTGTTGGTGGCATTGCTGGTTTTCGTTTTAGAATTTTCTTTTCCTGTGGTTGATATGGTTGCTTTAACCCAATTAGCTAGCGAGACGTTGGGCGGTATCGACACATCTGTTTGAATTGCAGTTGTATGAAAACTTCGGGTTCGAGAGGCATAAGATGGACTTGGCATGGTCAGCATTATTTGTCTGCGTGCCTCAGGATATGTGACTTTGTGTTCTACTTTATATTTTTGGATATTCCTACCTGTTTTCCACATTTCACATGTTTTAGAAAATGCGGGGTGATTGCCTTTGCAGTTGGGGCAAATGGGAATTGCGGCTGGACAATCTGCCTGCATATGATCCTTTGCTCCACAAATAGGACAGATGGCGTCACCTCTGCATGCCTGCTGTGAATGGCCATATTTCTGGCATTTAAAACAGCGAAGAGGATTTGGGATGTATGGACGAATTCGGCAGTTTAAATATCCAGCTTTTACTGAGGATGGCAAATCAGGAGTACTAAAAGTTAAAATGATGGAACGAGTTGGAATGAGATTTCCATCTTTTTTTGTCATTATTCTTTTAGCGCTGATTACCTTTTGGTTGCTAAGTTCTTGTACTAATTCATCCTCAGACACAGTAATTAAGTCCCATTCTGTGATGACACCCTTTGATGAATTTAAGGTATTGTGGGGAGTAACAGATACTGGCAACCCACCAAATGTCGTTGTCTTTAATAGCCACTCCGAATGTTTTGTGGTAGCTGTTTCAATCAGGAGATCTCCGGATTGGAGTCGCTTTACCATTTTTGGTGATCCTGCAATTGATTCTAGATGTCTTTGAATCACGAACGGAGATAACTTACCCACAGGCTGGGTAGACAGAGAGTGCATCACCAAAAAATTGGGAATATCTGAACAGTGTGTTTCTGTTCGAAGCCTTTTGGGTTGGCTATTTTCCTTGTCTTCATTACCATATTCTGGTCTTGAGCTTGAAGGCTCTAAGGGTGGAAAATTTGTAGAATCCATGATGGCTCCTTTTGGCCCTGGGGGATTATCTTTTCCACCCAGGTTACCGGCCCCGCCACGGGGAGGCAGGAGCAGTGCCACGAGGTGACCAAGCGGCTGGGTTAGTAATTAGTATTTATAGAAAAAAACAGAAAGGTGGATTCCCTTTCTGGGCCTTTCCCTACTTCTTGTAGAGTGAAAGTGCTACTGAGATATACAAAGAAATCAAGAAAACGGTTTTTGAAACAAAAATAGAATCTGTTTGCTCAAATACTCTTTGCAGAAATCGCTTTTAGAAATGCACTACAAATCGCTTGGCCACGGAACGCTTGGCACCCGGGGCCACGTATACTTAAATAGGTGTCACAATTCTCACACATAGGACAGTCATCTGCCCTCAGCAGAAATGCATGTGTAAGATGACTGTGTCCTATGCGGAGGCGAGCCAGAACAACTTCCTCTCTGCGACTCCTACGCAGACTAGACTGCCAATGTCGGATTATAGGCTTTATTTGATAAAGCTTGTTTGTGACTTGATCATGCCAAGAATGTTGCCATTGGGACAGTAATTTAGCCAGTATCAGCTGCCTGTAGTCTGTATAGGGGACTAACAGGCAATAAGTGCTGTGGGGTTCTGGTGACCTGGCCGCAGCATCTGCCAGTTCATTTCCCACGATCCCAATGTGGCTTGGAATCCAGCAGAAACGAATGTCGAAAGAGCACTCAGACAGAGAGTGTAGCATCTGCTGAATCCGGGTCACAAATGGATGAGGATTATACCTCATACTAGATAAAGCCTGCATTGTACTTAGTGTACAACACCTTAGTGTTGTAAACCTCAGTGTACAACATGCACCTTTGGTACCTGTGGGTTTTAATGTGGTCCAAGGCTAACTCTATAGCAAACAACGCGGCTGTATATATGCTGCATTGTTGGGGAATCTTTCCAGATATAGAGCGACCTGGAAAAATAGCAGCAGATCCAACAGACGACTCCGACTTCGAGCCATCAGTGAAGACAGGCAAGAAGTTGGAATATTCGGCCCGATGGGCAGCGTAGAGTTGGTGGTAGACAGAAGGTGGAGTTACTGATTTATCCCAGTTTTTAAGGGAGAAGTCACATGATGGTAAGCGAGCATGCCAGGGTGGAAGTGGTTGCCTTGGTGACTGGGCAACATTGTCTACCATGATGTCGAGCTCTCTGAGCAGCTCTTGGACACGGATACCAAAAGGACGATTCGCAGTCTTACGAGTATTGTATAAATTTTCCCATCGTGGCTTAAAAACGAATGGCCACGTAGGATGGTCTGGCAGGGATTTCAGTTTTAAAGCATACTTTAAAGACAACTGCTTACGTCGAAGCGATAACGGTGGTTCGTTTGCTTCGACATATAAGCTCTGGACAGGAGATGTGCGATATGCTCCAGTAGCAATACGTAGGGCCTGATGATGGACAGGGTCCAGCCATCGCAGGACACTGTCTCTGGCTGAGGAATATACCTGGGACCCATAATCTACTTTGGATCGCACAAGTGCACAGTAAAGCCGAAAAAGGGTGCATCTGTCTGCTCCCCAAGATGTAGAGGAGAGCGAGCGGAGAATATTAAGCCCACGTGTGCACTTTGTGCGGAGTTGACGAATATGATCCAAAAAGTTCAATTTTTTATCGAATATGAGTCCCAAGAATTTTGTGTTCGCTGCTACTGGAATAGCATTTTGTCCAAGCCTTAATTCAGGTTCAGGATGAAGATTACGCTTGCGACAAAAGTGTACGCAAACGGTCTTCTCCGGCGAGAACCTGAAGCCATTAGCAAGTGCCCAGGAATTCAGGCTATCAATGGCTTTCTGCAGTTGTCTTTCAATAACCCTCATGTTGCACGACTGGCAAAAAATGCTAAAGTCATCAACATAGAGGGCACTGTTTACAGTTGGAGGAAGTTGTTCTGTGATGGAATTTATTTTGATGGCAAAAAGCGTGACACTTAGTATTGATCCTTGTGGTACTCCCTCCTCTTGGTTAAAGGAGCGAGAGAGTGAGGATCCCACGCGAACTTGGAACGATCGTTGGGCAAGAAAGTTTTGAATAAAAAAGGGGAGATGCCCTCTAAGGCCTAGGTTATGTAAATCTTTTAAAATGCAAAATCTCCAAGTTGTGTCATACGCTTTCTCCATGTCAAAGAACACCGACACCAAGTGTTCGCGTTTTAGGAAAGCATCCTGGATGGATGCTTCCAATCTAATAAGATAGTCCAAAGTGGACCGGTTCCTTCGAAAGCCGCACTGGATGTTGGAGAGAAGGTTATTTGATTCTAAATACCATATTAAACGAGAATTGACCATTCTCTCCAGGATTTTGCACAGACAGCTAGTCAGAGCAATAGGACGATAATTGGTGGTGACTTTTGGATCCTTTCCTGGCTTAGGAAAGGCAAGAACGATTGCCTTTCGCCAGGAGTCCGGAAACTGCCCTTCAGTAAAGATTCTGTTATACAGAAAGAGCAGACAATCCATAGATTTTGGTGAAAGATGTTTAATCATTTCATAATGGATGCCATCTGGTCCAACAGCACTTGCTTTGGAAAGAGCGAGGGCTCTTTTCAGTTCCTCTATAGTGAACGCCCCGTTGTAGGGATAGAGGCCTTTGGATTTAAAATTAAGTGCTTGCTTTTCCATTTTACGTTTCAGGACCAGGAACTCTGGGGAGTACGAGGATGTTGCGGAGATATTAGAAAATGTTTCCCCAAGAGCATTGGCTATTGCAGTTGGATCTGCAATAGCGCATCCATTATAATCTAGGATTGAAGAAGGGTGGGATGTATATTTTCCCTTCATTTTCCGGATTTTATCCCAGACTACCTTAGAGTTGGTAGACTGGTTGATAGATGATGTAAAACGGATCCACGATTCCTTTTGACTCTGACGACGGATGTAGCGTGCTTTCGCTCGTGCACGTTTGAAGGCTATAAGGTTGTTCGTGGTAGGATATCGGCGAAATATCCCCCACGCTTTGTTTTGAGCCTTTTTTGCTGCTGTGCATTGTGAATTCCACCAAGGTTTGGGAAATGGTGGAAACCGGGCTGATGTTTTTGGGACAGCATTCGCAGCTGCTTTGACAATATTTTCTGTGATGTACTTGACTGCATCATTGATAGACTCTTGACTGACTGTGCTAAGATCAATATTTGCCTGATGTTGGAAGGCAGTCCAGTCAGCCTGATCAGTCTTCCACCGTGGTATCCTGAAAGGAAGACATGGTCTCCCACTGTGTAACAAGGTTATCACGGGGAAGTGATCGCTTCTGTATGGATTCTCCTCCACTTCCCAAGAGAGTGAAGGGAGTAGAGAAGGGGAGCAGATAGAGAGATCAATGGCAGAAAAAGTACGGGTAGGCATGTGGAAAAAGGTATTTGTTCCAGTATTTAGAAGGGAAAGGTCATTGTCATTCAGCACACGCTCTATGACTCGTCCCCTTCCGTTGATGTTAGCACTACCCCACAGGGTGCTATGTCCGTTAAGATCCCCGAGAAGTAAGAAAGGGGGAGGCAGCTGCGTTAGAAGATCATCAAGGGCTGCCTGGGTGATGTCAGTCCCAGGTGGCAAATAAATAGAGCATACAGTTAATAAAAAACCCACTGAAAGGCGAATTGCAACAGCCTCTAAGCTGGTTGTAATTAGCAAGGGCTGCACTGGGGTCTGGTTACCCACAAGGATAGCCACTCCCCCATGTACAGAGCCGTCCACAATTCTATCCTTTCGAAAAACTGATGTTGTGCATGGTGGGATCATCATTTGCCTTTAGATATGTCTCCTGCAAGCAAAAGCAAACTGGCTCGTGCTTTTGCAGGAGGGCCTTGATGTCATCTATATTTCGCCGGAATCCACGACAATTCCATTGTAGAAATTTAGCCATTATTTTGGCTTGGTGGGTCCATCAGGCGGCTTCCGAGGCGCTGAGGGCTCACTTTTATCAGTCTTGGATTTGTCTTTTTTGGGGAAGAATGGACGCTGTCCCATGTCCATTTCCTCCTCCGCAAAGAGTTCCAAGACTGACTCGTCTGGTACCTCCTTCTGCTCTACATCCATCTTTTCTTGGGTACTAGGGGGGACTTCCCCTTTCTTATTCTTTTCTTTCATAGTTACCTTTGTTACTTGTGGAGCGTTAGGAGGTACCGATATAGGAGTGGCAGCTGATTGGTCCTTCTGTGCAGGTTTTTGGGAACTTAAAAGATATCGCGCGATGGGAGTGAAAGACTCCTTTGGAGGGAATGGTCATGTCCGTCTGAGTTCCGACGGAACATCTCCCTGCTACCTTCTGGGCGTAGGTAGGTTTGTTGATGTTCAGGGGTTTGACCGATTTCCTTGCCTCCTGGTATGATATGTTTAGCTCTGCCTTCAGCCGTTGAATTTCTTTTTCTTCTTTCCACCTCTGGCATGCTCGGGAATAGGCCGGGTGTTCGCCTTCACAGTTAATACAGCTGGGTTTTACGGCTGAACATGCTGTTGTTTCGTGGTCCTTTGCACCGCATCGACCTCATGCAAGGACTCCACGGCAGGCCATTTGAGAATGTCCATACTTCTGTCACTTTAAGCACCGTAAAGGGTTCGGAACGTATGAACGCACTGAACAGTTGAGGTATCCAGCTTTAATCTCATCAGGAGGTTTAGGAGTGTTAAAAGTCAGGATAACGCTCCTGGTTTTAACAATTTTTCCATCCCTTCGCGCAGTGATTCTCTTGACGGCAATGACTCCCTGTGGTTTTAATTGGGAGCAGATTTCCTCCTCGGTTACGTCGAGAAGGTCCCACTCCGAAATGACACCTCTCGATGAATTGAGTGTTCTGTGTGGTGTCACTGTTATAGGGATTCCTCCGATTGATGTTGTTCGGAGTAGATGTTCCGATTGCCGGTCATTTTTAGTTTCAATTAAAAGGTCTCCAGAACGAAGCCTCTTAACTGATTTGGGTGAACCTGCTAACCCGTCTAACCCTTTTTGTATAAAAAAGGGCGACATTTTACCAACTGGTGTCTCATTGGTAGAATGCATAATTAGGAACCTTGGGACAGGCCCTGATGGTAGTTCGGTTCGCTGCCTCTTATTAGCAATAACGCTATCTGCTTCTTTTTCAATTGTTTCAGATAGGGACCGGGTTGGGGCCCCTGAAGAAATATGTTTATCAGGATTCATATAGGTTTTTAAATTGTTCAGTGCCCGGGTTCCCTACCCACCACGGAGCCCAAAGGGGCGCCCACTACCCGGCATGCAATAAATGCGCTCGGGAGTGGGACGCCAGGGCTACCCAGACACTATACCCGCACCGCCGCCAGCCTGAATCCTGTCCCTCGGACCATGAGGGTAGGGGCGTGGCATTTACACGGTTGACCCTCGCAGGCGAGCCTACTAGCCGATTGATCCTAGCCGGGCCTTCCAGGACCACCCGTCTTGTCGAAGCAGGGGCCAAAGTGGTGTATTGAAGCTGGGCCCCTCAACCACCAGGATCCCCCTTTCCGAATTTCCACGGGTCGCAGCGCACGGCAAACACGCCGGATTCCATTGATGTAAGCCTGGAACCTGGGCTGTGGGCGTTGGATCCCAGTGATGCTAGTCTGGAAGTCCAGCAGCATCACTGGGAGGTCCCCTGACCACGTACAGGTGCCCACGTCGAGGGGTATGACTAAGTGACAATTCCTGTAAGTTTGAGAGAGAAGTTAGACGGGAGTTGTTATACAAGATTGTGAGTGGCTTGTGGCAATGTGAACACTGTGGAGGTTCATTACCTGATAACAGGAATAGATGGGTCAAATGGATGTGGCCTATTCGGGCTCTGGCCAGGACAACCTCTTCTTGTCTGTTTGTGCGAAAATTGGAGGCCCATAATTGTGGTATAGGTTTAATTTCAAGGAGTTTATTATGAATGTGCGTTTGCCACTGTACTTTCCATTGTTCCTTACATATATTTTGTATATATACTTTGTAATTACTGAACGGCACCAGAAAATTCATTGGGGGGGATGTGCTGGATGGATGCTTGGCAGCATCATCTGCAAATGCCAAGAAACAATTCTTGGTATTCCAGTATGGCCTGGGATCCAGCAGAAGACAACATTTTTCCGATGAACTCGGAGACGAATCAATTCTGATCTGATTAGCTGTAGTAGCGGATGAGTAGGTGGGGAAATATTTTGCATTGCTAATAGGGCAATTTGCGAGTCTGTGTAGATTATGCTCTTTTCGATTGAGAGATGGGAATTGTTTTCCAGAGCAAGCTTTATGGCATATAATTCAGTAGTGTAACTGCTGCATTCTGTCGGAAGTGACACAGAAGTGATAGTGTCATGGAATACCACTGCCGCACCTGATCCATTCTCAGACTTTGAACCGTCGGTATATATTTTCGCAAAGTCGGGATAACTTTGTAAATGTGCGGTGTGAAGCTGCTGGATGTTAATACCCGTTAGAGAGTGTTTCCCCCATTGGTGGAAATAATAGTCACAACACGGCATGACGACAGACCATGGAGGAACGTGATCTGTAGGTGCTTGCTGGACTTTATTGAGTTGTATATTCCAGTTTTCTGTTAGTTCCATTAACCTAATACCTGCAGGCCTAGCTGCTTGTGGTTTGTTTCTATAAAAGATCGTGAGTGGCGGATCATTAAATATTGACCAATTAGGATGGGTCGACTGACTTTGGATCTTGGTTGCGTAGTTCAGTAATAACATCTTTCTTCTGATGTTTAGAGGAGCTTCGTAGGCTTCTACATAGAGACTTTCCACTGGAGATGTTCTGAACGCACCTAGAGCTATTCTTAGAGCTGAATGTTGAATAGGGTTGAGACGAGATAAGGCACTTTCCCTAGCAGAATCACAGAAAGGTGCGCCATAAGTAGATATGTTGGGGGTTCTAACACATTTGCATAAAGTCTAAATGTTTTTAAACATGATTGTATAAGATCTGGAGGGATTTAAACACATTTGCATACTATCCCACGACTACAGGTGTGAAAATTATATTTAGTTCACATTTCGTACCCTAGATGGCGCCACATGCTTACCGGTTTTGTTTAGTTCGTATTTTTGTCCATGTATTTTCTTTTTATCATTAAGTTGTGTGTAGAGTCTTTTTCTTGTGTGTAAGTTAACCTTTTTGAAAATACATTTTATTATTGTATATCTGTTAATATTTTTTAACCCTTTATTACTGTCTGAAGTTGTGTGTAAACCATTTTATTGACTCATTTCCTAAAATCCAAAACTCAAACATCAAGAAAATTTCTGCTTTTTAATGAACACTTTTTAAAAAGCTACATCTATGAATATTTTTAGAACTCGAACAATCTTTTTAATAATCAAAAAAGACACAGTCTAATGAAATGGGAATAAATGAGCATAACGTTCAATATAACATTTCCTTAACTCTGATATCATACCAAGTACTGCGTGTAGAATGCTATAAGGATTAATTTCAGATTCTTTCTGTTGCAAAGTGCATCTAGCCATAAAGTCTGTTACAACGTTATACGGAATCAGATGTCGAACCATATACTCGTAGGCTTCTTGAAATGTGATATCACTAGTGGTGAACTGCCGATGCTGTCGTAAACATTCGCGTGTTGAGCATAGTACATCCATCACTGATTCTTGCATCAGTGTGAATAGTTTAGCTTCTTCCCCAAGAACAGATACAAACTCGTCAACATAGAGTATTTTTTGTGAAAGAGATTCACATTCACCCAAGTCGAGAATAAACTCGCACATCTCACCATTGGAAATTGTAGCACGACCAGCTTCTGTCTCAATCTCCAAGCCCTTCGTAAATGTAATAGTTTCTTGTGCACGACCCTGAACTAATAGTAATACTTCAGGCCATTTTAGTTTTATTTGCATCCATTCATCTGTCGTTAGTTTTAGATAACATGAGGTACATCCCAAAACGATCGATACTTCGAAATCAAGCAGGAGAACTCGTAGAATAGTGTTTGAACTGAGGCGACGAAAAAACACATAGTTCTTCTTTGGAGTGGTACTCATCTTAACTGTTGCTGAAAAATGGCAAATGTAACGACAGAACGTATAACAATCATATATAAAGCAGTCCACAACCCGGATATGTGACTAATAATATTACACAAGAAGAAGTGCGTCATCGGAAATTGTCTAATAAGGAGCTCTTACTGGTAGGTGTACTAATTGGAACAGGTTTCCTTTTGACTTTAAAAGCCAACACATGTTACACTCTTACAGGATGTGGATGACATACTATTTCGGAACAGGTTTCCTTTTGACCTTAAAAGTCAACAATGTTACACCCTTACAGGATGTTTGTAGTGTTTCGGAACAAGTTTCGTTTTGACAAAATAGTAGGATCAATGACCGAGAATTGCATAAGGCTATTGGAGAAAGTTTAAAAAGCCACCACAGTCACAGAACCGTTACAGAAAAAAAATGGACACGTGGATGTACGATGATGATTCCCTGGAGTGTGAAGCTGTCAGTCTTGCTGAAGTTATTGAGGCTGAAATAATGTATACGAATACTGTACAGTATACAGAGGTGAGTGAATTTCCTCCTATATTATCTGTTTTTTATTTTTAAAAGTGATAAAAATAGTTTTATAACATTGTTTAATATTCATTTTTCAGAATGCAGAATTCTTTTCCTTGTCTCCACGCGTCGAGGGGAGGGCAGGAGGATCAAACGAAGGACCTGTAAGTCTTATTCAGAATTTCATATGCAGAAGTACAATCAGAATTCCAAAAACGTTAAGTATTTTTTTTTTTTCATTTCTTTTCAGATTCAAATTGGTGCTGGTGATGAATCTTACGAACGATTCTACGAAATCAGTGAAGGATCAGAGAAGTATTCCTCTAAATATAAAACTAAGTATAAAACTTACAAATGCAATTACCGAGACTTACATTTGTTTGCAGGGGAACAATTTTTTCTATTGTTCAAACAGATGCTGAACCAAATTATAGGACAAGTAAACAAGAGAGAAGAATTTAGCCATGTTCGTTTGATTTGATTTGATTTGATTTTCGGTTTATTGGCGCAAAAACAACTAAGGTTATACTGCGCCAAGAAACGATTAAAATAACAATAAAGATAAATTCTGGTAACCTTTAAAAAGGTTACCTCGTCAAATTGTTATTTATATATATGGGTATATATTAATCGCTTTTAAAAATTTAAAAACTGCCGACACGTGGTCGTTGTCTGATAAAATCCGACTGAGTGTATAAGGCTCAGTCGGATGAGTAAAAGCGGTAAAATGTATATTGCGAACATGGGTAAAATGAACGCAATCTATTAAAATATGCTTTAGAGTTAAAACGGTGTCGCAAGACTCGCACATAGGAAGGTCATCCGCCCTCAGCAGGAAAGAATGTGTCAGATGACTGTGACCTATGCGGAGTCGAGCAAGAACAACTTCCAAGCTGCAGGTAGACAGATGACGGAGTGTCCGACTTTCCCCAATTTCTAAGGGACAAGTCACATGCCGGGACATGAGCATGCCAGGGTGGAAGGGGTTGCTTTGGTGTTTGCGCAACCTTGTCTACCTTGATATTAAGTTCTTTAAGTAGCTCTTGGACACGAATACCAAAAGGGCGATTGGCAGTCTTACGGGTGTTGTATAAATTTTCCCATCGTGGCTCAAAAACGGATAGCCACGTAGGGTGGTCTGGCAGGGATTTCAGTTTTAGAGCGTAGTTTAGAGACAACTGCTTGCGTCGAAGCAATAACGGCGGTTCGTTTGCTTCGACGTATAAGCTCTGGACTGGAGATGTTCGATATGCTCCAATAGCGGTACGGAGAGCCAGATGATGGACAGGATCCAGCCACCGAAGTACACTGTCTCTGGCCGAATTGTATACCAGGGACCCGTAATCTAGTCTGGATCGTACAAGTGCACGGTAGATGCGTAGTAGGGTGCATCGATCCGCACCCCAAGATGTAGAGGAAAGAGAGCGCAGAATATTCAGCCCTCTTGTGCACTTTGTGCGGAGTTGACGGATGTGATCCAGAAAGGTCAACTTTTTGTCAAATACGAGTCCCAAGAATTTTGTATCCGCTGCTATTGGAATAGCATTTCGTCCGAGCCTTAATTCGGGTTCAGGATGAAGATTACGCTTACGACAAAAGTGTACGCAAACGGTCTTCTCCGGCGAGAACCTGAAACCATTTGTAAGTCGATCAATGGCTTTCTGCAGTTGTCTTTCAATCACCCTCATGTTGCATGACTGGCAAAATATGCTAAAGTCATCAACATAGAGGGCACTGTTTACAGTTTGAGGAAGTTGTTCTGTGATGGAATTTACTTTGATGGCAAAAAGCGTGACACTTAATACTGATCCTTGTGGTACTCCCTCCTCTTGGCTAAAGGAACGAGAGAGTGAGGATCCCACACGAACCTGGAAAGATCGATTGGCTAAAAAGTTTTTAATAAAAATGGGGAGTTTCCCCCTAAGACCGAGGCTATGCAGATCTTTTAAAATGCCAAATCTCCAAGTTGTGTCATACGCTTTCTCCATGTCAAAGAACACCGACACCAAGTGTTCACGTTTTAGGAAAGCATCCCGGATGGATGTTTCCAGTCTAATAAGATGGTCCAAAGTGGACCGGTTCCTTCGGAAGCCGCACTGGATATTGGAGAGAAGGTCATTTGATTCTAAATACCATATTAAACGAGAATTGACCATTCTCTCCAGAATTTTGCACAGACAGCTAGTCAGAGCAATAGGACGATAATTGGTGGTGATTTTTGGATCCTTTCCTGGCTTAGGAAAGGCAAGAATGATTGCCTTGCGCCAGGAATCCGGAAACTGCCCTTCAATAAAGATTCTGTTATACAGCGAGAGCAGATAATCCATAGATTTTGGTGAAAGATGTTTCACCAAAGGATCAGACCACATGGACAATTGGAGAAAATTATAGAGAATAAAGCTGCAAAAAATTGAGGATTGCACTTGGTGCTTTTAGAACGTCGCCCACACACAGTCTCTATATTGATGCTCACGAGCCCCCACTATCGTTACGTAGAAAAACACTGTTACTGAAATATGCTGCTAAGATACAAAGTTGTGCCGCACATCCCATTCAGTCCTACTTGTTCAATCCCCCATTAGAAAACCTCTTCAGAAATAAACCTAGCATAGTAAAGCCAGCTGGTCTACGTCTCCTTGAACTGATGGAAGTTTGGAATCTTTCCTTTCATTCCGTACAACAGTTAGCAACCTGCTGTCAACCACCATGGGCTTCTCTTCCTCTGGTGACTTGTGACACTTATCTCTGCCAATGGGGAAAGGGAGTTTTACAAGCATCTAATATCATACAGCTTCATGCAGCTCACACTCAAAGATATAGTAATTTCACCCCAATTTATACAGATGGATCTAAATCTAACTCAAACGTTGGAGCAGCTGCGGTGTTTCCGAATACTGTTATTTCAGTATCACTTCCACCTGAATTCAGTATCTTTTCAGCTGAATTATATGCTATTAAACTGGCCTTACAAAATCTCTGTGCTGATCGATCTTTAAAATCTGTTATTTACACCGATTCGCTTAGTTCAATCATGGCTTTATGTAATTTCTCAGATAACGTTCACCCTTTTATAGATGAAATTCAAAGTATATTATTAAAAATTGAAGAACGCCATCAACAGGTCATCTTCTGTTGGATTCCAGCACATTCTGGTATTTTGGGCAATGAACTGGTTGATAAAGCTGCAAAAAATCCATCTAGCTTAGACTTAACTAATTTCCCTGTTCCGCCATCAGACTTCGCACTAACTATTCAAGCTGCCTGTTAGTCAGAATGGACAACAATCTGGCACTCTCAAACAAATAATAAACTCTTTCAATTTAAACATGATCCGAAAATTTGGCGCTCCAGTATCTGTACATCAAGACGAGAATAAATAGTCCTATCAAGGGTAAGAATAGGTCATACCCATCTAACCCATCTTTATTTACTTAGAGGAGAAGATCCACCATCAGTGTCCGCATTGTTCTATAAATCTGACTGTTAAACACATACTCATTGACTGCACCTACTATAGACAAGACAGAACATCAACCCTGCTATCACTGGTAAAGCTTGATAAACCAATAACTTTAGAGAATCTAATTGGTTACAAGGCAAATATTTATGAATTTTTCAGCTTTCTGAAGCAGATTGGACTTTTTAATCTTTTCTGAATTTATGAAATTTTTTCATTTTCCTACATAAAAAAATTAATAGGCGCATTATAGCCATAGTAGCTTATGCGCCTTTAAACTTTCATAACAACAAGTAGTCCTTTCAAGGGCAAGAATAGGTCATACTCATCTGACACATCTTTATTTACTCATAGGAGGTGATCCACCACAGTGTACACATTGCTCTAACAATTTGACTGTTAGACATATTTCATTGGCTGCCCCTACTATAAACAACAAAGAGCTTCATCCTTGATCTCACTGATAAAAAATCGTAAACCAATAAATCTTGAAAACCTCATTGGTGATAAGGCAAATATTTCTGAGTTTTTTGACTTCCTCAAGCAAACTGGACTTTTTAATAATTTCTGATTTCAAATTTTCTTTTGATTTTATGGAAATTCCTCATCTGTTAAAATAATAAGTGAATAGGCACATTATAGCCATAGCAGCTTATGTGCCATTAAACCTCCATAACAAAAAAACAACAACCTTTCAAGTTCGTTACCGAGGGACTCTCTCTAAAAACTTTGTTCAGGAAGAAGGAGTCCCTCAGGGGTCCGTTCTCAGCGCCACTCTATTCGCAATTAGAATTAATCACTTAACTGAACTTATTCCGAAAACAGTGGATTCATATCTTTATGCCGATGATCTCACAATCTCCTGCCACTCTCAAAATATTGAACTACATTGAGAGACAATTGCAGATATCAATAAATCAGATCCAGATTTGGATGACACAAAACGGTTACAGACTATCCAGCCAGAAATCTACTGCCATTCATTTCTGTACCATACGTAAAATGCATCCTGTTCCTGAACTCCAATTAGATAACAAGCTTATTCCAATAGCAAATAGTATTCGCTTACTTAGCTTAATTTTTGACAGTAAGTTAAACTATCAAAATCACATTGAACATCTCCGGACAGCTTGCCAAAAAAAAAAAAAAAATGAACATACTCAGAGCCTTATCGGCAACAACCTGGGGAGCAGATCGTTACACCTTGCTTCACTTATATAGATCCATAATTAGATCTCGTCTGGACTATGGCAGTAGATATGTTGGGGGTTCTAACACATTTGCATAAAGTCTAAATGGTTTTAAACACAATTGTATAAGATCTGGAGGGATTTAAACACATTTGCATACTATCCCACGACTACAGGTGTGAAAATTATATTTAGTTCACATTTCGTACCCTAGATGGCGCCACATGCTTACCGGTTTTGTTTAGTTCGTATTTTTGTCCCTAGATGGCGCCATGTATATATCTCTATTTAATTTTTTTTTTACAGTACCAGAGTCTTTTTCTTGTGTGTATGGTTCGTTTTTAATTAGCCATACATTCTTAAGTTGTGTCTGAAACGTTTTATTGGTACATTTTCTTCCTTTTTGTTGTATTCTCACAGTTTTAAAGCTTTATTGATCCTTTGATAAAAAGAAAATTCATTGTCTTGTCATAGTGTTTATTAACTAATCCATCAGAGTCTTTTTTTTCTTGTGTGAGTGTAAACCTTTTTATAGGTTCGTTTCCCTAGAGATTCAATATGAAGATACATGTTTTTTTTTAATTAGAACCTTTTTATTATTATTGTAACACTTTAAGTTGGGGGTGTAAACCATTTTATTGACTCATTTCCTAAAATCCAAAACTCAAACTCCAAAGAAAATTTCTGCCTTTGATAAAAAGAAAAATACATTTTAATTAGCCATGCATGTGATAAAAAGAAAATACATTTTTTTTTTAATCAGCTGTACATGTATTCTCTGTATGCATTCTTAAGTTGTGTCTGAAACATTTCTTTTTGCTGTATCACATTGTAGCTGTTTGGACCGTCGAGTCCCTGCCAACCACGGGGAAAACGTATACTTTGCTGTATCACTTTGTAGTTGTTTGGAAGTTCAACCTCCCCCAGCCAGTTGAGGAATAGCCTACCGTCGAGTCCCTGCCAACCACGGGGAAAACGTATACTTTCACTACATCTTCTTTCTTTTTGCGGTATCACTTTGTAGTTGTTTGGAAGTTCAACCTCCCCCTGCCAGTTGAGGAAAGGCCTACAGTCGAGTCCCTGCCAACCACGGGGAAAACGTATACTTTCACTGTATCTTCTTTCTTTTTGCTGTATCACTTTGTAGTTGTTTGGAAGTTCAACCTCCCCCTGCCAGTTGAGGAATGGCCTACCATCGAGTCCATGCCAACCGCGGGGAAAACGCATGTATTCCCAACGTGGCTCCATAGTACAGACTTGTAGAATCTTAGCAGATCTGATACTTGAAAAACACAAAAGTTGTAGAAAAACAGTGAATGTAACGACAGAGGGTATACAACTCATATATAAAGTGGTCTACGCATCCTGTGTTGGCCCCGGGTGCCAAGCGAATGTGACTGAGCGATTTCTCTGTGCTATTACTGCGATTTTCCAAAAGTGATCTATAGTTATTTTACGTTCTTGTCGTTAATAAATTTATTCATTTAAAAACAGCTCTTGTAACAAAAACACTTGTACAGAGCAAGAAAGGAAAGGCACCTTTCTTTATTTCTTCTAGTTTACTACTAACCACTTACTACTTTTCGCTTGGTCACACCAGGCACTGCTCCTGCCTCCCCGTGGCGGGGCCGGTAACCTTGGCAGAAAAGTCCATCTGCCAGGGGCTAAGAGGAGCCAACATGGAACAAAATATGTTTCCAACTTTAGAGCCGTCAAGCTGTCGGCCAACCACAGAAAATGACCATGACCATGATTCGTTGCAAGCAAAGAGGTTGAAAACCAATCCCTCCGCGACAGACTTACCTGCATTCTTAATAATGCACTCACTATCTGAACAGCCTCTCAGTAAGCTATCCCCCTTCTTAATTCAAAAACATCTGGAAAGTATTGCAGGGTCTCGCAAGACGGTTAAGAGACTGCAATCAGGAGACTTATTTATTGAAACTCTAAATAGCAGGCACTCTGAGAAATTACTAAAAAAGACAACTTTCGCTGGTATTCCAGTGAAAGTAACTCCACATGCAACCCTAAATACATCAAAGGGTGTAATATCTAGTTGGGACCTGATGAATGTGACGGAGGAAGAAATTAAAGAAGAGCTTCGGGAACAAAATGTAATAGCTGTAAAAAGAATAATGATAAAAAAAGAAAATATTCTAACACCTACCAGAAATATCATTCTTACCTTCAGCAGTCCAATCCTGCCCTCATCAGTAAAAGCTGGATATCTACTTTGCCGCACTCGTCCTTTCATACCAAATCCGTTGAGATGTTATAAATGCCAGAAGTATGGCCACTCTCAAACGACATGCAGAAGCAACCCAGTTTGTTCCAACTGTGGATCCTCCGATCACATTCAAAGTGATTGTGTGGCGAAAGAAATGATATGTCCCAACTGCAAAGGGAACCATCCGGCCTACTCTAAGACATGCGAGAGGTGGAAAACAGAGAAAAAAATTGTGAAATATAAAGTTGAAAACAGAGTTAGTTATCAGGAGGCTAGAAAATTAATTGCACCGAGTATACCTAACCGTACCTATGCCAATATTACAAAAAAATACCAAACCATTGCCACACAAACCGATGTTACCGTTCCTTCAAACACTTCCATCTCTGACTGGGCTCGGGCTGTCCTCTCTCAACAACAGTCCAGTGCCGTTAAGCACTCAGACCAAGCAAATAATACGCCTCTCACAATACCAGCAAAATCTCAATCTCCGCCAGTGAATGCCACTACAAATAAAGATAGTTCGACTTTGAAAAAGATTATCCAGGACAAATTGATGGAGGCAGAGTATCCACCAAAACAGGAAGATCCAATTCTGGAAATATTTGCTGAAGAAGAGATGGACACTGGTCGCCCTTCCTTCCCGAAAAGAGACAAACCAAAGCCAGAACGCCATAAGACAGCCACGTCAGGTACAGCTTCTTCCTCTAAATTCAAATAATGTCTAACATCTTACAATGGAATTGCAGAGGCTTTCGTGGAAACATTGACGACATCCGTTACTTAATTAATCGCTACTCTCCAGTTGGTTTCTGCCTGCAAGAAACCTATTTAACGCCTCAAATTTCCATTTCCGTCAAAAACTACTCGGTCTATAGGCGAAATCGGAATATATCCGATTCTGCTCGAGGTGGTGTAGCTATTTTAATTAGTACAAGGATTCCAGCTAAGCAAATTACTCTCCAAACCCAAATCGAAGCTGTCGCTGTGCATCTGATTACTCAAACTGCATTAACTCTAGTCTCAGTTTATCTCCCACCAAACCATGCTTACACTTATAACGATCTTAAAGAACTTTTACTGCAGCTACCCTCCCCTATCTGCCTGCTAGGGGATTTCAACGGCCACCACCCTTTATGGGGTTCATCTAAATTAGACAGACGCGGCAGATTGATTGAAACTTTACTGGAAAAAGAAAACCTCACTCTTCTTAACAGTGGCTCGCACACCCATATACAGTTACCCAATGGACAGACTTCTGCCATTGACCTATCGATTTGCTCCCCGATACTGTTTTCAGCTATGCAATGGTCCACCCTGGATGATCCCATGGGCAGTGATCATTTTCCAATTGTTTGTAATCTGTTCACTACCCAACCACAATTACAATATCCCTGTAGGAAATGGAAATTCTCTAAAGCCAATTGGGCGAAATTTCAGTCAGCAATCACTCTTGACAAAAAAACTATTCAACTACAGCCCATTGATGAAGTTACTGATTATATTACATCCCGCCTTTTAGTTGCAACTAAGTACTCAACTCCGTTATCAAATCCCCCGTCCCGACGGCATTTAAATTACTGGTGGAACGAAGAGTGCACAAAAGCAAAGAAGGAAAAAAATAAAGCATTTAATTTATTCCATCGATCTCCAACCACAGCTAATCTAATTAGCTACAAGAAACTAAGGGCAAAGGCGCGTTACATTCAAAAGCAGGCCAAGAAAGATTCTTGGACTAGGTTCGCATCAACTATCAATAGGAACACTGACTCCAGACTAATATGGAGAAAAATTAGGCAGCTTTCTGGGAAGTTTCCAACTGTTCCTTCCCCAATTCTCTCCTGCAATGGGCAAGAACTCTCTGCTCCTGTAGATATAGCCAATGCCTTGGGCAAAACTTTTGCTGAAATATCGGCTGCATCAAACTACACTCCAAAATTCCAGAAAATTAAGACTGCCAAAGAACAGAGACCTATCAACTTTCGAACCTCACTGTCACTTCCATATAATCAGCCTCTGCAATATTGTGAACTTTTACAGGCCATCAGAACAACACGAAACAGTGCCTCTGGGCCAGATGGCATATATTATGTCATGCTACAGCATCTCGATGAGAAAAACTTACAAATGATTCTAATCTTTTTTAACCGGATCTTCCTGGAAAATATCTATCCAACCTCTTGGCACCACGCTACAGTTTTGGCATTTTTGAAACCTGGAAAAGATCCCTCCAGTTCTAATAGTTACAGACCAATATCACTGTCAAGTTGCCTTGGTAAAATTCTCGAAAAAATGATCCATAGTCGACTCACTTGGATCATTGAAACTCAACATCTACTGAGTAATTGTCAACATGGCTTTCGCAAAAACAGGTCATCCCTAGATCTGATGATCAAGGCGGAATCTGAAATTCGCAATGCCTTTGTGAAAAACGAACACCTAGTCATGGTCTCCATTGATATAGAGAAGGCATTTGATACAACCTGGCGGTATGGCATTCTCAGTGACCTATATAATCTTGGTTTACGAGGCAACCTACCCATATTTATTAGGAACTTCCTGAAGAGCCGATCTTTCCAGGTGAGATATCAAAATTCCCTTTCTGCTACATTCTCGCAGGAAGAAGGTGTACCACAAGGATCAGTTTTGAGTGCAACCTTGTTTGCCCTTAAAATTGATTCCATTACAAAAGTACTCCCAAATACTGTAGAGGCTTACCTTTACGCTGACGATCTCGCTATTTCTTGCCATTCTCAGAACATGAGATCTATCGAAAGGCAATTGCAGATGTCCCTCAATAAAGTTCAAAAGTGGGCTGAGCTCAATGGATATCGTCTTTCCCCACAGAAAACAGTTGCGATCCACTTTTGCTGTCAACGCAAATTGCATGCAGATCCTGAACTTCGGATTTCAAATTCCACCATTCCGATTGCCAGCAATATGAAATTCTTGGGACTAATCCTGGACAGTAAGCTCAACTTCTTAGATCATGTTAAATTAATACGTACTGCCTGTCTTAAAAAGATCAACATGCTAAGAGCTTTATCTGCCCTCTCTTGGGGAGCAGATCGTACAACTTTGCTGCTCTTATATAGAGCACTGATTAGATCCCGTTTCGACTATGGTGCTCCAGTTTATGATTCTGCCCGAAGGAGTGTGCTACGCTGGCTGGATCCTATTCAACATAATGCATTGCGGATTGCAATCGGTGCATACAGGACATCTCCAACTCAGAGTCTATACATTGAAGCTAATGAGCCCCCTTTGCATCTTCGTAGAAAAATGTTACTACTTAAATATGCAGCCAAAATACAGACTTGCCCTTTGCATCCTATTCAGCCATACCTTTTTAATCAACCACTAGTTAATCTCTATAGAAATAAACCAAGTAAAATCCAACCGGCTGGCCTACGGCTCCTTGAAATATCGCAGAACTGGAATGTTTCTCTCCACAATAGGCAACAGATAAAGAATTACTCTCATCCACCATGGACCACCTTTCCTCATCTGACCTCCGATACCTATTTCCTTCAATGGGGAAAGAATTGCCTACCGGCAGTGACTGTGCAACAACTCCATGCTAGCCATATTCATACCTATGCCGACTTCTTACCGATATATACGGATGGTTCCAAATCTCTGTCAACTGTTGGAGCAGCAGCAGTGTTTCCCTCTGCTACCCCTCGACGTGGGCACCTGTACGTGGTGAGGGGACCTCCCAGTGATGCTGCTGGGTTTCCAGATTAGCATCACTGGGATCTAACGCCCATACCTTGGTTCCAGGGTTACATCTTTGGAATCCGGCGTGTGCAGCCATGCGCCGCGACCCGTGGAAGCGGAAAGGGGATCCTGGTGGTTGAGGGGCCCAGCCTTAATACACCACTTTGGCCCCTGCTTCGACGAGACGGGTGGTCCCGGACCGGCTCGACTGGGATCAATCGGCGGGTGGTTCTATACTGCTAGGGTCAACTGCGTTCCAATAAGTCTCCCTCCCTTTGGTCCTGGGACGGGATAAAGACTTATTGGTAACGTGGGTATGGTGCTCTAAGCGAACTCGGCGTCCCATTCGTGTACGCAGTACCTGCTAGTTCACGAGTGGGCGTCCCCTCGTAGGGCTCCGTGGTGGGTGAGGTACTTAGGCATCAGACATTTTCTTTTTACTCATATGAGTAATTTAAATTCTTCTTCTGGGGCCCCAACAAGGCCCCTACCTAATCGATCGTCAGATGAGAGTGAAAGCAATTCAGCTAAAAGAGCCAGAACTGAGGAGAAAACAACATCTGTGACACCTCTTTTCCTCATTCTCCATTCCACCGGAGAGCAGTCACTTGGGAAAATGTCACCTTTCTTTATCCAGAAAGGATTAGAAGGGATGGCAGGCTCACCCAAATCCGTTAAACGGCTGCGTTCTGGAGATATTCTAATTGAAGCAGCAAATATAAATCAAGCTGAAAAATTTTTGAAAGCCATATTTATAGGGGGAATACCCATCATCGTAACCCCTCACAAAACTTTGAACTCTTCAAGAGGTGTGATATCAGAGTGGGATCTTCTTCACGTTTCTGAAGAAGAGATCTGCTCTGAATTAAAAGAACAAGGAGTGACAGCTGTAAAGCGGATATCCATGCGTAAGGATGGGAATCTTGTCCCTACCCGAGTTCTCATCCTAACATTCAACACCCCACGGCCTCCAAGTTCCATCAAGGCAGGGTACTTAAACTGCCCAGTGAGGATTTACGTTCCCAACCCACTGAGGTGTTTTAAATGTCAAAAGTACGGCCACTCACAAACATCCTGTCGTGGTAATCCTGCCTGTGCTCGATGTGGTGTTAAAGACCACGAGAGCAAGGAATGTCTAGCTCCTAAGCCTAATTGTATTAACTGCCAAGGAGAGCACCCTGCATACTCTCGAGCATGCCAGCGGTGGAAGGACGAAAAGGAGATACAGAAATTAAAAACGGAGCTAAACATCTCCTACCCAGAGGCTAGAAAACGCATACAACCAATAAATAGCGGGAAACCTTCATATGCCCAGAAGGTTTCTGCTAAGTGCACTATCGGTACACAAACTGAGATGACTATACCACCAAAAGAGTCATTCACCCCGATTGCACGCTATTTATTGAGTTCACAAAAGCCCACCACAAAAACACAATCAGCTGCCACTCCTATATCCGTACCTCTTAGTGCTCCACCACTACCTAAACCAAGTGGTAAAGAAAAGCCAAAAACTTTAGAAGAGTCATCCGTGACACCAGAAAGAATGGATGTAGAGAACAAGGAGGTACAGGATGAATCAGTCTTGGAACTCTTTGCGGAGGAAGAAATGGACACGGGACATCGTCCTTTTTTCCCCAAAAAAGATAAAGCCAAGGCTGATAAAAGTAAGCCCTCAGCACCTCGGAAGCCGCCTGATGGACCCACCAAGCCAAAATAAAGGCTAAATTCCTACAATGGAATTGTCGTGGATTCCGGCGAAATACTGATGACATCAAGGCCCTCCTGCAAAAGCACGAGCCAGTTTGCTTTTGCTTGCAGGAGACTTATCTAAAGGCGAATGATGATCCCACTATGCATAACATCACAATCTTTCGTAAGGATAGAATTGCGGATGGTCCTGCTCATGGAGGAGTGGCTATCCTTGTGAGTAATCAGACCCCAGTTCAGCCCTTGCTAATTACAACCAGCATAGAGGCTGTTGCAATTCGCCTTACAGTGGGATTTTTATTAACGGTCTGCTCTATTTATTTGCCACCTGGGACTGACATCTCCCAGGAAGCCCTTGATGATCTTCTAAAGCAGTTGCCTCCCCCTTTCTTACTTCTCGGGGATAGGAATGGACATAACACCCTGTGGGGTAGTGCTAACATCAATGAAAGGGGACGGGTCATAGAGCGTATGCTCAATGACAATGCCCTGTCCCTTCTCAATACTGGAACAAACACCTTCTTCCATACGCCTACCCGTACTTTTTCTGCCATTGATCTCTCTATCTGCTCCCCTTCTCTGCTCCCTTCACTCACTTGGGAAGTGGAGGAGAATCCATACGGAAGTGATCACTTCCCTGTGATAACCTTGTTACACAGTGGGAGACCATGTCTTCCTTTTAGGTTACCACGGTGGAAGTTTGATCAGGCTGACTGGAATGCCTTCCAACATCAGGCAAATTTTGAACTCAGTACAGTCAGTCAGGAGCCTATCAATGATGCAGTAACGTACATCACAGAAATCATTGTCCAAGCAGCTGCGAATGCTGTTCCAAAAACATCTGGCCGGTTTCCACCATTTCCCCAGAGGAAGAGAAGACCATGGTGGTTGACAGCAGGTTGCTAACTGTTGTACGGAATGAAAGGAAAGATTCCAAACTTCCATCAGTTCAAGGAGACGTAGACCAGCTGGCTTTACTATGCTAGGTTTATTTCTGAAGAGGTTTTCTAATGGGGGATTGAACAAGTAGGACTGAATGGGATGTGCGGCACAACTTTGTATCTTAGCAGCATATTTCAGTAACAGTGTTTTTCTACGTAACGATAGTGGGGGCTCGTGAGCATCAATATAGAGACTGTGTGTGGGCGACGTTCTAAAAGCACCAAGTGCAGCTCGATTTTTTGCAGCTTTATCTCTATAATTTTCTCCAATTGTCCATGTGGTCTGATCCTCACAATGGATGATGAGCATTGAAATCACCAAGGATACAAAAAGGTGGTGGTATTTGTCTTATAAGGTCTTCTAGTTCTTTAAACGTGCACATCTTGTGAGGTGGAAGGTATAGAGATACTAGAGTTAGAATTTGCCCAACTGATAAACGTACAGCAATAGCTTCTAAGTGGGTTTGGAGCTGAATGTTTCTAGAGGGTATTTTACTGTCAACTAGAATCGTGACGCCTCCATGTGCGGATAATGATGTGTTTCTATCTTTTCTGTAAAATGTAAAATTTCTGATTGATGGAGTTACTTGTGGAGTTAGATTAGTTTCTTGTATGCAAACAGCTATAGGACCATATCGGGAGATTAAATCATAGATAACATCGGTATTGCTGCGTAAACCTCTCCAATTCCATTGAACAATGTTCTGCCTTATCGGGGTTTGAGGAGGGAAGGCGAGTCTGTCTGTTTATTGTGAGTGGTTTGCTTTTGATGGTCATATTTCATAGTTACACACGATGAAACAGTCCTTGATCTTCATGCAGAAGATGATATGGAGACTGGATTTTCGTCAGGTCAAACTGATGACATAGTAGAGAGTACAGATCCCGGACGTCCCAATTTTCCTAAAAAAAGATAAAATGATATTTTCAGAGTCCATTCTATTTGAGTTTGTCTTTTGTATTTCAGTGGCTTGTTGCCTTCGTGATTTATTTGACATTTTATCATATGATTTTATTTTAGACAGAACTGTGATAGGGGTATTACTTATTTCATCAACTAGAACCGGTTTGGTAGTAGGTTGAGATGTCGATAGCATAGATCGGCCCCATTCTGCAATGGATGTATTGGGCGGAATTGATACCTCAGTTTGGGTTGAAACAGCTTGGCACTTTAGTGTAACGGAAGCGTACGTGGTTTTTGCGATAGTTAACTTTATTTGCTTTCTTGCTTCTTGATATGTGACCTTCTCGATCTTGTACTTTTGTATTCTTTTTTCCATTTTCCAGAGTTCGCATGATTTTCAGTATGCTGGATAGTCATTCTTGCAATTTGGACATTCCGGAGCCTTTGCAGTACACTCTGTTTGTAAATGGTTTTTTGACCCGCAGTTAGGACAAGTGGTTTCGCCTCTGCATGTTGTCTGGGAGTGACCAAACTTTTTGCACTTGAAACATCTTAAACGGTTTGGAATGTATGGGCGGAAACGGCAGTTTAGGTAGCCTGCTTTAACTGAGGTCGACAAATTTGGTGTACTAAAGGTCAATATAATATTACGTGTGGGAACAAGTTTGTCATCCTTCTTTATCATAATTCTTCTTGCTTGAGTTACTTTCTGTTCTAGTAATTCCATGACTACCTCCTCTTCGGTTGTTGTTGTGCTGGATTTTTCTGGTGCAAAGGCTACTTAGGCCATTTGCACCTATCATATTGTTGTTGTTGTTGTTCTGGAGGCTTAATGGCACATAAGCTGCTAAGGCTATAATGTGCCTATTCACTTATTATATTAAAACATGAGTTTTCCCTAAATCAAAAGAAAATCTGAAATCAGAAATAATTGAAAAGCCCAGTTTGCCTGAGAAAGTCAAAAAATTCAGAAATATTTGCCTTATCACCAATGAGATTTTCAAGAGTTATTGGTTTATGGAGATTAACCAGTGAGATCAAGGATGAAGTTCTGGCTTGTTTATAATAGGGGCAGCCAATAAGAATATGTTTTACTGTCAAATTATTAGAACAATGTGTACATTGTGGTGGATCATCTCCTGTGAGTAAATGAAGGTGGGTCAGATGGGTATGTCCTATTCTTGCCCTTGAAAGGACTACTTCTTCTTGTCTCGATGTACGGATACTGGAGTGCCAGATTTTTGGATCATGTTTAAACTGAAAGAGTTTATTATTAGTCTGAGAGTGCCAGAGTGCTGTCCATTGTGATATGCAAGCAGCATGAACTGTTAGTGCATAATCTGATGCTGGAACAGGGATATCGGTTAAATCAAAAGTAGTTGGATTTTTTGCAGCTTTATCGGCCAGTTCATTGCCTAAAATACCAGAATGGGATGGAATCCAGCAAAAAGTGACCAGTTGGTTGCGTTTTTTAATTTTCAGTAATAAGCTTCTGATTTCATTAAGAATAGGGTGGACTTCATCTGAGGAATTACATAACGACATGATTGAGCTGAGGGAATCAGTGTAAATAACTGATTTGAAGGAACTGTCTGAACAGAGATTTTCTAAAGCTAGTTTGATTGCATATAATTCAGCAGAAAATATACTAAATTCTGATGGAAGGGAAACTGATACAGTTGTATTCGGAAACACTGCAGCTGCTCCAACATTTGAATTAGATTTAGAGCCATCTGTATAGATTGGGGAGAAGTCAGTATATCTTTGAGTGTGAACTGCATGAATTTGTTTGACATTTGATGCTTGCAAAGTATTCTTTCTCCATTGACAGAGGTAAGTGTCACAGGTTGGAAGAGGAGGAGGAGTCCATGGTGGCTGAGTACATGTGGCTACTTGTTGTACGGAATGGACGGAAATATTCCAAACTTGCTCCAATTCAAGAAGGCGAAGACCAGCTGGCTTTACTATGCTAGGTTTGTTTCTGTATAAGATTTCAAATGGTGGGTTGAAAAGGTATGACTGAACGGGATGAGAGGCACAACTTTGTATCTTTACAGCATATTTGAGTAACAGTGTTTTCCTGCGTAAAGCTAGTGGGGGCTCGTGAGCATCAATGTAGAGACTATGTGCTGGCGACGTTCTGAATGCACCAATTGCAATTCTCAAAGCACTGTGCTGAATTGGATCAAGCCAGCGTAATACACTCTTTCTGGCAGAATCATAGACAGGAGCACCATAATCGAGACGGGATCTGATTAATGCCCTGTATAAACGAAGAAGCGAGGTACGATCTGCACCCCACGTTTGGGCAGATAAAGCTCTGAGTATGTTTAACTTTTTTAGACATGACGTCCGTACATTTTTAATATGGTCTAGGAAATTTAACTTGTTGTCAAGGATTAATCCAAGAAATCTGATGTTGCTGGTGACTGGGACAACGATGTTAGAAATTTGAAGTTCAGGATCTGGATGGAGTTTGCGTTGTCTACAGAAGTGGATGGCAACTGTTTTCTGCTGCGAGAGCCGATAGCCGTTGAGGCTTGCCCATTGTTGAATTTTATTAAGTGATATCTGAAGCTGTCTTTCAACAGACCTCATGTTTTGAGAATGACAGGAGATGGAAAGGTCATCTGCATAAAGGTAAGTCTCAACTGTATTTGGAAGCTGCTTAGTGATAGAATCTATTCTCAGGGCAAAAAGAGTGGCACTCAGTACTGATCCCTGTGGAACACCTTCTTCCTGGATGAAAGTTGTGGAAAGGGCATGTTGGTATCGAACTTGAAATGATCTAGTATGTAAGAAGTTCTCAATAAACATAGGGAGGTTGCCTCGTAGTCCTAGAAGGTAAAGATCACTAAGTATACCATACCGCCAAGTGGTATCAAAAGCCTTCTCTATGTCTATTGAAACCATTACTAGATGTTCACGTTTGACAAAAGCATTACGGACGGCAAATTCAGCCTTGACCATAAGATCTAGGCATGACCTGTTTTGACGAAAGCCATATTGACTAAGGCTCATTAGCTGTTCCGACTCTATGATCCAGACGAGTCTTCTGTGGATAATTTTCTCAAGAATTTTGCTGAGGCAGCTTGAGAGAGATATGGGTCTATAGCTATTCGGGTTGGATGGATCTTTTCCAGGTTTCAGGAATGCCAAAACTGTACAGTGATGCCAAGAAGCTGGAAAAACATTTTCTAAAAATATGCGATTGTAAAAGACCAGGAGGCAGCGCAAAGCTTTGTCATCAAGATGTTGTAGCATGACATAATAAATCCCATCTGGCCCGGCAGCACCATTGCGGGCAGTTTTAATGACATGTAAAAGTTCAGAATATTGCAGAGGTTTGTTATATGGGAGAAGACGGGCAGTTTGAAAATGAATAGCATGCTTTTCTTCAGTGTTTTTAATTCTTTGGAATGAGGTAGGATAGGCTGTTGCTGCTGAAATTTCGGCAAAATTATTTCCCAAAGCATTAGCTATATCTACTGGATAAGAGAGATCTTTCCCATTCCAAGAGAGGATTGGAGAAGGTATGGTAGGAAACTTACCAGACAGCTGTCTAATTTTTTTCCATATTATTTTGGAATCAGTATTTCTGTGAAAACTAGAGGCAAAACGGATCCAGGATTCTTTCTTTGCTTGCTTTTGTATGAAGCGTGCTTTTGCCCTTAATTTCTTATAGTTAATAAGATTGGCTGTGCTCGGACATTGCCGAAACAAATTCCAAGCTTTATTTTTTGCTCTCTTTGCTGTGGTGCATTTGTCATTCCACCAGTAATTATGATGTTTTCGGCCCGGGGGATTTGATAGTGGTATTGTATTTTTAGCCACATTTAGAAGATGCGACGTGATGTAATCTGTGGCATCATCAATATGTTGGAGGCGGATTTTTTCCTCATCAAGGTCGATTGAAGATTGAAATTTTGCCCAGTCTGCTCGGACAAATTTCCACTTTCTGCACGGTTGAATAGAAGGAGTCTTTGCTATCAGAAAGTTGCATACTATTGGAAAGTGGTCACTGCCCATGGGATCATTTATTACATTCCACTCTATGGTTGGGACTAGTACTGGTGAACAAATTGTGAGGTCTATTGCTGATGTGTGTCCTGCTGGGAGTTGTACGTGTGTCGGTGCACCAGTATTGAGTATACTGAAATTTAGTGCCTCTAAAAAGCTTTCAATTAGTCGGCCACGTCTATCCAATTTGGGAGAACCCCATAATGGGTGGTGCCCGTTAAAGTCCCCTAATATACAGAGAGGTGGAGGTATCTGTATAAACAGGTCTTCAAGATCTCTTAAAGAGTAAGAACGGTTTGGTGGTAGGTAGATTGAGATAAGTGTTATTGCACTATGGAGAGTTATGCGAACAGCAACAGCTTCAATTTCAGTTTGGATTGGGATATGTCTAGTTGGGATCTTCGAGTTTACTAGGATTGCTACCCCACCATGGGCAGCATTAGCGGTATTTCGATCTCTTCGATAAAGGCAATAGTTCTTTATCGAAGGAGAAATTTGTGAGGTCAGGTAAGTTTCCTGTAGACAGAAGGCAGCTGGAGAATATCGGTTAATTAAGTATTGAATATCGTCAGTGTTGCAACGAAAACCTCTGCAATTCCATTGTAAGATATTGTGGTTCATTTAGGTTTAGTTGAGGATGATTCATCAGACTGTTTTTTGTTTGAGCACTTTTTCCGGTCTTTTTTTGGGAAGCTGGGACGCCCAGTATCCATAGTGTCATTTGCATGAAGTTCTAGTATGGGTTCCTCAAGATCTGAGTGTACATCTACTTCCATACTATTGGTGGATGATTCAGGTTTCTTGTTGTCTTTGGTAGTTTTTAATTTTTCTTTATCATGCGAGACTGTCCGAGTATCAGTTGGGATGCTGATTGGAGTGTTGGTCGATTCACTGGTTTTAGTTTGATATGTGTCTTTTCCTGAATTAGATAGTGTATTTTTAACCCAATTAGCCATAGATGTGCTGGGGGGTATTGATACATCTGTTTGTACTGCTGTTGAAATAAAGCTTCGAGTGTGAGACGCATATGAACGACTGGGCATGGTCAACATAACCTGTCTGCGTGCCTCAGGGTATGTGACTTTGTGTTCAATTTTATATTTTTGAATTTTCTTCCCTGTTTTCCACATTTCACAGGATTTTGAAAATGCTGGGTGACTTTCTTTGCAGTTAGGGCAAATGGGACTTGATTCTGAACAGTCTGCTTGTGTATGTTCCTTGGAACCACAAATAGGACAAATAGCTTCTCCTCTGCATGCTTGTTGGGAATGTCCATATTTTTGGCATTTAAAACAACGAATCGGGTTAGGAATATAAGCCCGAATTCGGCAGTTTAAATAGCCAGCTTTTACTGAGGATGGCAAATCTGGGGTACTGAAGGTTAAAATGATTGACCTAGTTGGGACGAGATTTCCATCTTTTTTGGTCATTATGCGTTTGGCGTTGGTTACTTTTTGATTACTCAGTTCTTTAACTAATTCCTCTTCTGATATTGTAAGTAGGTCCCATTCGGTTATAATGCCTTTCGAGGAATTTAAGGTGTTGTGCGGAGTAATAGATACTGGCAGGCCACCGAATGTCGTTGTTTTGAGCAGCCACTCGGAATGTTTGGAGTTGGCTGTTTCAATTAATAGGTCTCCAGATTGCAGTCGTTTAACCATTTTTGGTGTTCCAGCAATCGATTCCAGAAATCTTTGGATGACGAATGGTGATAATTTGCCTACAGGTTGGTTGGAGAGAGAGTGTATCACCAGAAAGTTTGGCATTTCATTGCACTGAACTTCTCTTCGGAGCCTTTTTGCTTGGTTCACGTCTTCATCATTAGGTTTGTCTAGCCTTGAGTTTGAAGGCTCTAGAGGTGGATATTCATTTTTATCCATCGTTGCTCCTTTTAGCCCTGGGGGATAACTTTTCCCCCAGATTACCGGCCCCGCCACGGGGAGGCAGGAGCAGTGCCGCTCGGAGGCCAAGCGGTTGAAGTGTTAGTTGGTTAATAAAACAAGAAATATAGGAAAAAGAAAGGTGTGTTTCCTTTCTGTGTTCTAACTTGTGGTTTTCAAGTATAGAACTAGTTATAAAAGAAAGGCTTTTGCTAGAAACGTAGGAACTTAAAAGGAAATAACTTCAATCACTTTAGAAGAGCGCTCTATATATCACCAGAATATCGCTTGGCCTCGAAATACGCTTGGCACCCGGGGCCGCACCTATCATAGTAGTTAGTACTAATTTTATTGGCTTCTATGGGAGCAGTTAGAAACGGTTATATAAACCTATTCGTTTCAGAAAGAAAAAAAATTCTGTAAGGTTTTAATTTTAGCCTATGATATGGCTAAGTGATAATTCCTGTAAGTTTGAGAGAGAAGTGAATGAAATTAGACGGGAGTTGTTATACAAGATGCATTCCAGGAGTATGTGTTTTATTGTGAGTGGCTTGTGGCAATGTAAACACTGTGGAGGGTCATTACCTGATAACAGGAATAGATGGGTCAAATGGGTGTGGCCTATTCGGGCTCTGGCCAGGACAACCTCTTCTTGTCTGTTTGTGCGAAAATTGGAGGCCCATAATTGCGGTATAGGTTTAATTTCAAGGAGTTTGTTGTGAATGTGCATTTGCCACTGTAGTTTCCATCGTTCCTTACATATATTTCGTATATGTACTTTGTAATCCCTGAATGGGACCAGAAAATTCATTGAGGATGTGCTGGACGAATGCTTGGCAGCATCATCTGCAATTTCGTTTCCCGGTATTCCAGTATGGCCTGGGATCCAGCAGAAGACAACATTTTGCCGATGATCTCGGAGACAAATCAATTCTGATCTGATTAGCTGTAGTAGCGGATGAGTAGATGGGGAAATATTTTGCATTGCTAATAGGGCACTTTGTGAGTCTGTGTAGATTATACTCTTTTTGATTGAGAGATGGGAAATGTTTTCCAGAGCAAGTTTTATGTCATATAATTCAGTGGTGTAACTGCTGCATTCTGTCGGAAGTGATAGTGTCATGGAATACCACTGCTGCACCTGATCCATTCTCAGACTTTGAGCCGTCAGTATATATTTTCGCAAAGTCGGGATAACTTTGTAAATGTGCAGTGTGCAGCTGCTGGATGTTACTACACGTTAAAGAGTGTTTCCTCCATTGGTGGAAATAATAGTCACAACACGGCATGATGACACACCATGGAGGAACGTGATCTGTAGGTTCTTGCTGGACTTTATTCAGTTGTATATTCCAGTTTTCTGCTAGTTCCATTAACCTAATACCTGCAGGCCTAGTTGCTTGTGGTTTGTTTCTATAAAAGATCATGAGTGGCGGATCATTAAATATTGACCAATTAGGATGGGTCGACTGACTTTGGATCTTCGTTGCGTAGTTCAATAATAACATCTTTCTTCTGATGTTTAGAGGAGCTTCGTAGGCTTCTACATAGAGACTTTGCACTGGAGACGTTCTGAACGCACCTAGAACAATTCTTAGAGCTGAATGTTGAATAGGGTTGAGACGAGATAAGGCACTTTCCCTAGCAGAATCAAAGACAGGTGCGCCATAGTCCAGACGAGATCTAATTATGGATCTATATAAGTGAAGCAAGGTGAAGCGATCTGCTCCCCAGTTTGCTGCTGATAAGGCTCTGAGTATGTTCATTTTCTTTTAGCAAGATGTCCGGAGATGTTCAATGTGTTTTTGGTAATTTAACTTACTGTCAAAAATTAAGCCAAGCACACGAATACTATTTGCTATTGGAATAAGATGGTTATCTAATTGTAGTTCAGGATCAGGATGCATTTTACGTATGGTACAGAAATGAATGGCAGTAGATTTCTGCTGGATAGTCTGTAACCGTTTTGTGTCATCCAAATCTGGATCTGATTTACTGATATCTGCAATTTTCTCTCAATGTAGTTCATGTTTTGAGAGTGGCAGGAGATTGTGAGATCATCGGCATAAAGATATGAGCCCACTGTTTTCGGAATAAGTTCAGTTAAGTGATTAATTCTAATTGTGAATAGAGTGGCGCTCAGAACGGACCCTTGAGGGACTCCTTCTTCCTGAACAAAGTTTTTAGAGAGAATTCCTTCGTAACGAACTTGAAAGGATCTTTTTTCTAAGAAGTTTTTGATGAAATATGGCAAATTTCCTCTCAGGCCAAGAGAATCTAGATCCTTTAAAATGCCGAAACGCCATGTGGTGTCAAAGGCTTTATCAATATCCACACAGACCATAACAAGATGCTCCTTTTTTGATGAATGCATTTCTGATGTTTGCTTCGGCTTTAATCATAAGGTCCAATGATGATCGATTTTTTCAGAAACCAAATTGATTGTTATTGATTAAGTTTTGGGACTCAAGATACCAAGTCAGACGGTGGTGAATCATTTTTTCGAGGGTTTTGCTAAGACAGCTGGTAAGTGATTTTTTGTTTTCTTTTGTTTTGGTTTTATTAGCGCATTAGCTACTAAGGCTATAATCCGCCAAGACCATGTCATTTATAAAAAAAAAAAAAATTTTACTTTCAGTGACCCTATTTAGTTAGGTCACTATGTCAAGAAATATAAGAAAAATGTAAATTTTATAAACGAGTAAAATTATTTATTGATTTTAGAAATCTAAAAATAGCAGACACATTGTCATTGTCGGATAAAATCTGACTGAGTGTATACGGCTCAGTGAGATGATTAAAAGCAGTAAAACGGATATTACTAAAATCTGGACAATCGATTAAAATGTGTCTCATAGTTCAAATTGTGCCACAGGACACACACATAGGAGGGTCATCAGCCCTCAGCAAAAACGAATGAGTTAAATGACTGTGTCCTATGCGGATCCGGGCAAGAACAACGTCCTCCTTACGATTCCTGCGCAGACTAGACTGCCATGGTTCAATTACAGGCAATTACAGGACTGACAGGCAGCGGTTATTATTGGGAATTGCTGATTTGGCTGCGGCGTCAGCCAAATCACTTCCCCTAATCCCAATGTGGCTGGGAATCCAGCAGAAGTGGATATCATATTCACGTTCATAGAGAACGTGAATCTTCTGCTGAATGCTAGACAGAACTGGATGAGGATTATATCTCATAGATATTAAAACCCGTAACATGCTAAGAGAGTCGGAATATAAAATGAACCGTTGGAATTGGCATTTACTAATGTGATCCAAGGCTAACTCTACAGTGTGCAGCTCTGCAGTAAATATGCTGCATTCAGAGGGAATCTGCTCTGATATAGTGCTGTCTGTAAAGACAGCAGCAGATCCCACATATGATTCTGACTTCGAACCGTCTGTGTAGACTGGCGCGAAGTCGGAATATTCAGTTCGGTGTGCTGAATGAAGCTGCAGGTAGACACATGATGGAGTGTCCGACTTTCCCCAGTTTATAAGCGACAAGTCGCATGCCGGGACACGAGCATGCCAGGGTGGAAAAGGTTGCTTTGATGTTTGGGCAACCTTGTCTACCTTGATATTCAGTTCTTTGAGTAGCTCTTGGAAACGAATAACAAAAGGACGATTGGCAGTCTTGCGGGTATTGCATAAATTTTCCCCATCGTGGCTCAAAAACGAATGGCCACGTAGGACGGTCTGGCAGGGATTTCAGTTTTAAAGCATACTTTAAAGACAACTGCTTACGTCGAAGCGATAACGGTGGTTCGTTTGCTTCGACGTATAAGCTCTGGACAGGAGATGTGCGATATGCTCCAGTGGCAATACGTAGGGCCTGATGATGGACGGGGTCCAGCCATCACAGGACATCTCTGGCTGAGGAATATACCTGGGACCCATAGTCTAGTTTGGATCGCACAAGTGCACGGTAAAGCCGAAGAAGGATACGTCTGTCTGCTCTCCAAGATGTAGAGGAGAGCGAGCGGAGAATATTAAGCCCACGTCTGCACTTTGTGCGGATTTGACGGATATGATCCAAAAAGTTATCCTAACCTATCCTATACGATCCTAACCTAACCTAACCTAACCTAACCTTTTTATCGAATATGAGTCCCAAGAATTTTATGTTCGCTGCTACTGGAATGGCATTTTGTCCGAGCCTTAATTCAGGTTCAGGATGAAGATTACGCTTGCGACAAAAGTGTACGCAAACGATCTTCTCCGGCGAGAACCTGAAGCCATTAGCAAGTGCCCAGGAATTCAGACTATCCATGGCTTTCTGCAGTTGTCTTTCAATAACCCTCATGTTGCACGACTGGCAAAAAATGCTCAAGACATCAACATATAGGGCACTGTTTACAGTTGGAGGAAGTTGTTCTGTGATGGAATTTATTTTGATGGCAAAAAGCGTGACACTTAATACTGATCCTTGTGGTACTCCTTCCTCTTGACTAAAAGAACGACAGAGTGAGGTTCCCACACAAACTTGGAACGATCGATTGGCTAAAAAGTTTTGAATAAAAAAGGGGAGATGCCCTCCTAGGCCTAGGCTATGTAAATCTTTTAAAATGCCAAATCTCAAAGTTGTGTCATACGCTTTCTCCATGTCAAAGAACACCGACACCAAGTGTTCACGTTTTAGGATTCTAAATACCATATTAAACGAGAATTAACCATTCTCTCCAGGATTTTGAACAGACAGCTAGTCAGAGCATTAGGACGATAATTGGTGGTGACTTTTCGATCCTTTCCTGGCTTAGGAAAGGCAAGAACGATTGCCTTTCGCCAGGAGTCCGGAAACTGCCCTTCGGTAAAGATTCTGTTATACAGAAGAAGCAGACAATCCATAGATTTTGGTGAAAGATGTTTAATCATTTCATAATGGATGCCATCTGGTCCAACAGCACTTGCTTTGGAAAGAGTGAGGACTCTTTTCAGTTCCGCTATAGTGAACGCCCTGTTGTAGGGATAGAGGCCCTTGGACTTAAAATTAAGTGCTTGTTTTTCCAGTTTATGTTTCAGGACCAGGAATTCTGGGGAATACGAGGATGTTGCGGAGATGGTAGAGAATGTTTCCCCAAGAGCATTGGCTATTGCAGTTGGTTGGTTGATGATGGTTGGTTGATGTATTGTTTAATGGCACAAGGGCTGCTAAGGCCATATTGTGCCTGATTCTATTCGATAGTGCAATTTACAATTAAAATCTGTAAAATAATCCCGTCTGCTTTAAGAAATAAAAGAACTCAGCCAGATTTGCATTGTCTCCAATCAGATGGGGTAATGTCAAAGGTTCTTGCAGATGTGAAAGCGATTTGAAAATTTTGTTTCGATAATTATTATAATGATTGCAGTCTATTAGAATATGCTTCACTGTAAGTGCAGTCTGACAATATGTACAAATAGGCGGATCTTCCCCCATGAGCAGATAAATATGGGTTAGATGCGTGTGCCCAATACGCGTCCTAGCCAGGATCACCTCCTCTTGCCTATTTGATCGCATACTTGATGGCCACAACTTAGGTTCCTGTTTAAATTGAAGCAGTTTATTTCCACACTGAGCCTGCCAGATTTGCAACCATTGCTCTTCACACACGTTTTTTATGACTGATTTGTAATCTGCATATGGCACTTGGTAGTTAGGAGATCTTGCAGTGATTGGATGTTTAGCGGCTTGATCTGCATATTCATTTCCTTTGATGCCTACATGACCCGGTATCCAACAGAAACGGACTGATTGGTTTGCAGCTCGTAACGCAATTATCTGTGATCTAATTTGCTTCAAGATGGGGTGGATTGGTTTGGATGGATTTTTCAATGATTTTATTGCACTCAGAGAATCAGAGTAGATCATAATTTGCTTACTAGACAGATTAATAACATGATCCAGAGATATTTTAATTGCCCACAGTTCAGCAGAGTAGATGCTGCATTCCTTTGGAAGGGACACAGAAGTAGAAAAGATAGAAGAAACTGCTGCTGCGCCCACTGTCGTACTTGTTTTCGAGCCATCGGTATATATTTGAAGATACCGAGAATTTTCTGCTACATGTGCAGCATGGAGTTTCCTGATGGTGAGGTCTGCTGTTTGCTTTTTCCACCATTGTTGGAATGAGAAGTCACAAACTGGTGTATAATCAGACCACGGAGGGTCGTGATTGCTCATTTCCTGAAAGACATTACCCATGTCTAGATTCCAACTTTGTGTAAACTGTAGCAACCTTATCCCAATAGGCTTGTTTTCTGTAGGTTTGTTTTGATAAAATGTGGTCCACTGGGGCTCAAATAAGTATGGCCAGATAGGATGAAAAGGAAGACTCCGTATTTTTGCTGCATAGTTCAGGATCAACATTTTCCTCCGAAGATGGAGTGGAGGTTCGTGTGCATCTATATATAGACTCTGTACAGGGGATGTTCTGAATGCTCCTGAAACAGTTCTTAGGGCACTGTGATGGATAGTGTCTAGCTGAGTTAGTGCACTCTTCCTGGCAGAGTCATAGATTGGAGCTCCGTAATCCAAGCGAGATCGGATTAGTACCCGATATAGCCGAAGCAGAGTGTATCGGTCAGCACCCCACGTCAATGAAGATAGTACTCGGAGGATATTTAATTTTTTCAAGCAAATGGTTCTCAGATATGTGATGTGTTGTAAGAAGTTTAATTTATTGTCCAGGATTAGACCAAGAAATCTGATACTATTGGAAAGAGGTATGGTGGTATTTTTAAGATGTAGCTCAGGCTCAGAGTGGATCTTACGTTTTTTACAGAAATGAATACAGTTTGATTTTTGTGCTGATAAGCGGTAGCCATTGCGAGACATCCACAGCTCGATTTTGTTAATTGAGATTTGAAGCTGTCTCTCAATAGAATTCATAGTTTTTCCTTGGCACGAAATCATGAGGTCATCTGCATAGTGATATAATTCTACTGTGCTTGGAATATCATGGATGATTTTGTTTATTCTTATTAAAAATAGAGTTGGACTCAAGATAGACCCTTGAGGGACCCCTTCCTCCTGTATATGAATTCTAGAAAGAGTATTTAGATGACTAACCTGAAAGGTTCTCCCCTGGAGAAAGCTCTGAATAAACAGAGGAAGCCTCCCTCGTAGACCAAAGGTGTAAAGGTCACGCAGAATACCGAAACGCCATGTTGTATCAAAGGCCTTTTCTAAATCAAAACTTACCATAACGAGGTGGTCATTTCTGACAAAAGCGTTTCTGATGTTCGATTCTGCTTTGGTCATCATATCTAATGCAGATCTATTTTGCCGAAAACCGTACTGATTTTTATGTAAGATGTTATGTGACTCAAGAAACCAGGTGAGGCGCTTCAGAACCATTTTCTCCAGTGTTTTCCCCAAACAACTAGTTAAGGAAATTGGACGATAATTTCCTGGATTAGAGAGGTCTTTCCCTGGTTTAGGGATGGCTAATACAAGTGAATGTTTCCAAGAGCTAGGATAAATATGTTCTTCAAAAATTCTGTTGAAAAATATTAAAAGAATTTGCAAAGCAGTATAATTCAAGTGTTTTAGCATAATATAAAATATACCATCAGGGCCAGCTGCACTATTGGGTGCTCTGTTAAGAGCATCCGTTAACTCGGATATAGTAAAAGGCTGATTATATGGAAGAGACAGACCGGTGTTGAAATTTAACTTATACCTTTCTGCTACCACTTTAATTTGTTGGAATGAAGCATCATATGAATTTGCTGCTGAGATTTTTGCAAAGGCTTCAGCCAAAGCATTTGCTATGTCTTTGGAGGAAGACAGTTCCTGTCCATTACAGATCAATATTGGAGAGGATGACAATGGATATTTGCCATTCAGATTTTGGATTTTCCTCCAGATTAATCTAGTATCGGTGTTTTTGGTGATAGTGGAAGCGAACTGTATCCAGGAATCTTTTTTGGCTTTCCTTCTTATTTGTCGTGCTTTAGCATTTAATTTCTTGTAATTTATAAGGTTTATAATAGTGGGATGCTTGCGGAAGATATTCCAAGCTTTGTTCTTTTCTTTTTTTGCTCTATTACATTCATCATTCCACCAGTAGTTTTTGCACCTGCGTGGATGAGTCGACGACTGAGGAACAGCTTTGTTTGCTGCTGATAGTATCCGTTTAGTAATATGCTCATTAGCTTCATCTATTGACTGGTTCAGAATGAAGCTTTTATCTAAAACTGTATTTAAGGAAAATTTTTCCCAGTTTGCCTTTGTAAATTTCCATCTTCTGCGAGTTTCCGGATAGGTGGTGGTAGTTTGGAATTTGCAAGTAATTGGAAGATGATCACTATTGTGGGGATTATCCAATACAGCCCAATGTATACTTGGGTACAGAGCCGGGGAACAGATAGATAGATCTATGGCTGAAGTATTTCCTGAAGGAAAATGAACATGAGTATGTGCACCGGTGTTCAGCAGAGTTAGATTTTGTTTGTCCAGTAATGCTTCTATTAGCTGCCCTCTTTTATCCATATGGAGACTTCCCCATAATGGGTGGTGTCCATTAAAATCACCCATCAGACAAAAAGGAGGTGGTATCTGGGCAAGGAGCTCATCAAAGTCTCTGAGTACATACGTTTGGTTCGGCGGAAGATAAATAGAAATAAGAGATAAAGATATTCCAATTTCTATTCTTACAGCAACAACTTCTAAATTGGTTTTTAAAGGGATTTGTCTAGACGGAATAGTAACGGATACCAAAGCCGCAACACCTCCATGGGCTGCAGTTGCTGCATTCCTGTCACGCCTGTACAAAACATATTTCTTTATTGAGGGTGTCACTTGTGGAGTTAAAAATGTTTCCTGTAAACAAATGCCTGCTGGATTTAAATCTCGGATTAGGTCATAAAGTTCATCTATATTAGTACGTAGTCCTCGACAGTTCCATTGTAAAATGCACTTCATTATTTAGTTTTAGTGGTAGGATGATCCGGTTGCCTTTTAGAGGCAGTAGGCTTATTGCGATCTATTTTAATTTTATCTTTTTTCGGAAAGGTAGGCCGTCCAGTGTCCATATCTTCTTCGGCATGAATTTCTAATATAGGTTCTTGTTCAGTTTTGTCATCTGTATCCATTTCTGCAGTATTAATTTGGGTTTTAGTAGAAGATTCGGCTTGTGTCATCCTGGTCTCACTTTGGGACTTAATGCCACTAGTAGTTGGGATGGAGATTGGAGTATTGCAAGTCTGGTCTCTGTTGTTTTGCTTCAAGGATGGCTGAGGAACTGAAAGCTGAGCTCTGGCCCATTCAGCAAGTGATATGTTCGGTGGGACTGAATCATTGGTTTGCGTAGCAATTGAACGGTATTTCTTTGTAACATCTGCATATGTACGTGCAGGAGTATCTTTCAGTATTTGTCGTCGCGCTTCCTGATATGTCACTTTATTTTCAACTTTAAATTTCTGTATTTTTTTCCCAACTTTCCATAACTCACAATTTCTAGAATATGCAGGATGTTCTTCCCTGCAGTTAGGGCAAACTGGAGATGTAGCAGTACAGTCTGTTTGAGTGTGATCCTGGGATCCACATTTTGGGCATATTGTGTTACCTCGACATGTTGCCTGAGAGTGTCCGAACTTTTGACATTTATAACACCGTATTGGATTTGGTATATACGGGCGGATATGGCAATTTAAATAACCAGCTTTTACAGTATTTGGTAAGTTTGGAGTATTGAATGTGAGAATTACACTGCGGGTTGGAATGAGATTGCCATCTCTACGAGTCAAAATTCTCTTCGCTTGTATGACCTTTTGATCTTTAAGTTCTTGTACAAGCTCCTCTTCTGTTACATTCAATAGATCCCACTCGGAGATAACACCTTTGGAACTATTTAGGGTTGAGTGGGGAGATATTTTAACAGGGATGCCACCAAATGTTGTCATCTTTAACAATAATTCTGAGTGTTTCGACTGTGTAGTTTCCACAAGCAAATCCCCTGACTGCAGCCTTTTGACCATTTTAGGTGATCCAGCAGCATTTTCTAGAAATCTCTGTATAATAAATGGAGAGAGTTTACTCACTGGTTGACTAGTTAAGGAATGGATAATCAGGAAACTTGGATACTCAGTTTGATGATTATCTATTTTTAAGCGCTTATGTTGCGCACTACCTTCTTCAGAGTTATACCAATCTTTGGTATTTGAGCTTGAAAGCTCTAAGGCTGGATAATTTTCTTTATCCATGTCGGCTCCTTTTCGCCCTGGGGGATTAGCTTTTCCACCCAGGTTACCGGCCCCGCCACGGGGAGGCAGGAGCAGTGCCGCTTGTGGCCAAGCGTAGGAGTTAGTACAGTTAGTATATACAATAAATAAAGAAAAAGGTACTTTCCTTTTTCTGGCTCTCTTTCTATACTTTTAAAAAGTAGAGCTAAATAAACAGAAAGTCTTATGAATGAAATGAAACAAGGAAAAACTCAGTCGCTTTAGAAAGTCGCAGTACTATTTAGCACAGAAAATCGCTTGGCCTCAAGAAACGCTTGGCACCCGGGGCCTATTGCAGTTGGATCTGCAATAGCACATCCATTATAATCTAGGATTGCAGAAGGGTGGGATAGTAGTATAAGGTTGGGGTTCTAACCGAGTACGGCTCTATGAATTTTGGTGTCAATTTTCGTGCGTGCTGCCGCCTCGGTCGCTTGTTTTGCCGTTTAGGTTTTGAGCGTGTGCCGGTGAAGCGAGCCGAGGTTTAGGCTTAGCCGTTGCGCCGAGGCTTAGTTGCGGAGTCGGAGGAAAAAATATTTTAGTTCTTATTTTGCCCGATAGATGGGGCCACTTATTTTCGGCATTAAATATATAAATTTTATTTTAGCTTTACCAAGGCTCGAACCCATGTCGTTGCGCCTGGTGGTCCGGTGCTTATCCCCACGGCTACCCTTTCAGTTATAAGAATATGTGTAAATGTAGCTGTTATAGTTAAGAGTGGTGTGAGTGTGACGTAGGAAGTTGTATTTCGCCTTGTTCTGATTGGAGGAGGATATGAACCGATGTGCTGATTGGTCTGGGGGTATAAACCGAGTACGGCTCTGAGTCTACCGGTGATTTTCTGGTCGGTTGATGCCGTAGAAATAGTCTGTTTTTGCCGCGTTGGTTTTCAAGGTAGCGTTGGAGGGTGCGCAATGAATTGTGTGGTCGCGTACACACACAAGAAAATAGAGCAGTAGACATTCTTTCCCAGGATCTGAAACAAAGGATTTGGCAGGAAAAACGTGGACGCTGTAGACATCGACTAACATACGGGTACTTGGGGACCACAACAGTTCGTGCACGGAGATTACGACAACAGAAGACCCTGAAACAGTGTCGCCATCTGTTGAGTTATTCTTAAAGTTGAAATTAAAGATTTTATTTTATTTAAGGTGTTTAAATATACGTATATTTTTTTTTTTTCCTAGGCAGCTATGACTTTGCCGTTTAAATATATTTCCGTGGCTTTGCAAGATGTGGCGCCATCTGTGGAAGCAATCTCAAAGCTGAAAATCTGAAATTAAAGATTTTATTTAAATATATATATATTTTTTTTTTTCCCACATACGGATACTTGGAGTCACAATACTATATATATATTTTTCCACATACGTGTATTTGGGGTCATAACAGTTAGTGCATGGAGATTACCTTGACATCGGAAGACCCAGATACTGTGTCGCCATCTAGCGTGTCATTCTGAAAGCTGAAATCTGAAATTAAGGATTTTATTTAAATATATATATTCTTTTTTTTTCCCACATATGGATACTTGGAGTCACAATACTTCTTGAACGGAGATTGGCACGACATCGTAACAATCAAGAAACTGTGGCACCATCTAGCGAGTCATTCTGAAAGTTGAAAAATCTGAAATTAAGTATTTTCTTTAAGTTGCTTTGATGTTTAAATTTTTTTTTTTACCAAAAGCACTGAGACTGTCATAACATCGTAACTACCAAGAAACTGTGGCGCCATCTACCAGGTCATTCTGAAAGTTGAAAATCTGAAATTAAAGATTTTATTTAAGATGTTTAAATATATATTTTTTTCCAATAGCTATGACTTTGACGTTTAAAATATATTTCCGTGACTTTGCAAGATGTGGCTCCATCTATCAGGTCATTCTGTAAGTTGAAAATCTGAAATTAAGTATTTCATTTTATGTGGTGTTGTTTAATGTTATGTGTGTGTTTTTTTTTTTTTTTTTATGGTTAAATTTATATGTATATATTTTTACCTATAACTATTTGTGATGGTTCCTCTGCGAGTTGAATTGTATCCCTATGTTTAGAGTCTATCTTGGAAAAAAAAACTGAAAAGTAAAATGTATTGATGTGTATATTTATTTATTTACCGTCTTCGTGATATGGTGGCTCCATCTTCAGGTTCTATCTGTAACTTTGAATTTTTTTTTTTTTTAATCTATATTTGAAATCATTTTATGTCTTTTTTTTCTTTCCTAAAAGAAACTTTTCAATTTTTAAAAAAGGTTATTGATCAATGGAAAATTAAAACCTATTTTCTACTTTCTAAGAAAAAAGACGGACAATATTTTTTTCAAATAGATATGTTTTTATGTTTTATTGTTTTATTGGTAAGTTTTACAGATGTAGTTACTAATCACAAAAAAATCAACACAAGCACTTACATATGTACATTGCTTTGATCAGAACAGATACTTCGTATATTTCGTAGTGTAAGCAGTTTGAAGTTCTTCAATCATCGAAACTACAGCATTGTACAAAGCATAATGGTTGAACACCGTAGCTACACCTTCTTTCAAACACTTAGCAGAAAAAATTTTAACACTTGTAGATGGTTCTGCATTTCTAAGAAAATAAGCATAAACATCGTTAAACGAAACATCGATAGAGTCGATAAACACGTCGTTCTTTATACGCTCTCTAACGCAGTCAAGATGCTCCAATATAACTGTTTGCATTAACAGAAATGCAGGTTTTTCGTCTTCTAGACGCTGAAGAAAAGAATCTATGTCTATGATTCTAGTATATATCGACTCTATTTCAGAAAGGTGTAGAGTCATTCGTCTTTCTGCAGCTAGCGAGAATTGCTTCCAATAGAAATCACAAACACCGCCATCGGTATTGATTCGGAGTCCATGTAGTAGGATTTCATCTTTAGATTTAGCTCTTACGGAAAGCATGATATCATCCATTTTGTCTTTGAATTCATCCCATTGTCTTCTCGATAACATCATATGCGTATTAGCTGTCTCGATCGCAACATGTGGCTCGAATTCGTGGCAATAAACACGAACTGTACTACTATGACTCAGCCGTCTGTCGAAAGTTACGTTCGGTTTTCTTACTTCGTCAGACATTTCATGCAGTGGCATTTTAGGGAAAAACAACAGTGGAAAAATTTACAACCTCACTGAGAAAGTTCCAAACTGTAAATGTGGTCCAAGGGCTATAACAGCATGTGCTTAGATTCTAGCCGTATTGTTACTGGCTCATAAACTCGTGACGTATCAGTAACACCTATGGGGTATGTCGTACAAAGGTTATATAACCTCATATAGTTAACGCAGGTGTCGCTCCCAAGTCTTTGTTCAGATTTAGAACGCTAACGCAGAAGATAACTCAACTTCAAAAGGTTTCGCATGGTCACAGCTAGACACAAGACGTACAAAGACTACATATAACTAAAGGAGATACCACCCCCAAGTCTGCTCTACCGCTCCCAAAGCCTTTTGTTCAAAACCTTTGTACGACATGTGCCTGTACTACCGCTCCCTAGGCTTCGTTCAAATGTAGAGTGTCAAAAAGCAAAAAGATGTCGATCGGTCGGGAACTGGGTAGGCACATGTCATATAACTAAGGGTGATCCAATCCCAAGTCTTTGTTAAAATTTAGAATAGTAAAAGCTAGTTCAACTTCAAAGGTAATGGTTGGGAACAAATAGAAACATGTAGTACAAAGGTTATATAACTATAGCTGGTATCATTCCCAAGCCTTTGTAGTAACAAAAAAAAAAAAACAAAAGATAACTCAACTTCAAAGATTACCTTCAAAGATGTCACACCCTTACTGATGATTAAGGATTTCACTCTCATACCATAGTGATTTCCTATAGGCTGTGACTTTCACTCTCATCCCGTAGTAATTTCCTATTGGTTGTGACGTTCACATACTCTCGAATCTAAGCCCAGGTTGGTTGTCGTCAAGTAAAAATTAGCATGTTAACTAATAAGTTGTTTTTTTTAGCAACAGTATTATATACGATAATTCCGATACGTACGTACAAGCTGGGCACGTACTCACCTTCATGAACGCATCTCATTGGTTAAATTTTCACCTTTCCATACCAATCTGATTGGTTGTATTAGGTTAACATTTGAACCTGTTTGAGTTTAAAAGGGCTAGTTTTGCGTTTATTTCTTCATGCTACTCTCACGTTTTTTTTTTTTTTCCATCCTTGCAATATTGTGTACGTACAGTTTGTGCATGTGTTCAGGGTCAGGTGTCAGTTCTGATAAAAGTTCAGAGTGCTGTGACCCGTGGGTTTCCGGCAACGACATAGACCTTTTGGAAGTTGCTGACGGTTGTGAGACCTTTGATTGGAACGTCCCCACATATTTTGCGAAAATACGGAGTTCAACTCCCATTAGTACGGGGCATTCCTTTTGCAATTACACCAATTCATCTCTATCGCTGGATGATAGCCTTTGTTCATGGGAAGCGCCTATGAAACTTTCAACCTCTGCAAGTTGGCATCTTTCATACGACGGTGATATATCCAACTCCTCACGGTCGACATCGGAAGTGTCAATAGGATCGGCGAACGTTGATCGTGAGGTTCAGTCACCGGATATAATTATTGTCAGGGAGTATGAAGAAGACAATGTAAATGATGTTGGTCCTCAGAATCCCTATGCCGCTGACGAGAGCGGTTTTTCAACGTCCGGTGCTTCCACCGTACCCATCATTTGGCACGATCAAAGTAACGACACTTTAACAACAGATGATGGTTACAGTAGCTTGATTTATTTAGATTATGGGAATCTTTAGTTGTAAGTATTTTGTATCTTTCTTTAGTTTTTAAGAATAAAATAGAATATTCTTTTGTAACTTTTATCTGCGTCTCTTTTTTTTTTTCTGTCGAGGTACCGTTTTCTGTCCGGAGAGACAAACATACTTCTCGTCTCCTTGAGTCCTCAGTAACAAAAAGGTTTGGATTTACTTTCGCTAAACGTGTGGTAGGAGACGACACACGCACTTACCCTTATGGATATTTCCAAGACACATAGTGAAAGCTAACCACCTAGTCATCATACTATCAACATTAGAAAAAACCCCAGTGAAATCCCCATGTTTTTTGACACTAAGCAGTTTTTTCAATGGCTACCTCTGGTGACGTCTCCTTTTTTTTCAGGATGTTGGAGAGTTCGATCGGGACACGGACTTCCCATCCTATTCCCACCGACGTCACATTCGTGACGGCACTCGGATGGGAATCGCGGGGCGCCAGGGCGTGGGGGGATCGCGGCACCCCTCCCACCCGTCACGAAGTGCCGGGCGCGCTTAGATGGAGGAATGCACACAACCCTTTTTTTTCCGTGTCAAGAATGGTTTCATGGAAAAGACAACTTCCACAAAAAAAACCTTTTTCATAACTCAGTTTTTTTTTTTTAAAAAGGGGACAATGTTTCGTTTTTCTGGAGACGTCACCTTCTGTCTTTACCGTTGCTAGTCCTACCTCTCGCATCGGCGCGCGAACACACACATAAATACTTGGTCCAGACTCGCGCGCGATCATTTTCATAATGTTTCATAACCCCTTCACAGCGATAGTCTCGGGAACAACACAGAGTGGAAAGACAACGTTTGTGTTGTCTCTATTAGAAAATAGTGAAAGTTTAATTTCGCCACCACCTCAAAGAATCGTCTATTGCTATTCAGAGTTTCAAGATAAGTTTTGGTGTTACTCGCAAATCGAGTTCGTGGAGGGTTTAAACATCCCGGAATTTGATCCATCAGTAAACAATTTACTTGTTTTAGACGATCTCATTAACCAAGCAAAAGATAGTATTGTTGTTTCTGAGATATTTATAAAAGGATCACATCATAGAAATCTGAGTGTTATTTTGTTAACACAAAACCTGTTTTCGCAAGGCACCCAGTTCCGTACTATTAGTTTGAATTCGCACAATCTGATTGTTTTTAAAAACCCTCGCGACTCAAGACAAATCTCACACCTAGCAAGTCAAGTGTTCCCCGGAAGGTCACGTGTTTTAGTTGACATATATAAGCATGCAAAAGGCGATCCACATTCATATTTACTGTTTGATTTTTGTCAGAACACTGATGATAGATTGAGACTGCGCTCACACGTGTTACCAAACGAAGGATCGACGATCGTTTACATCCCCATATGGCTCTGCGTCTAAAAAACAATGCTAACTTTATAAGGTATCTGTCGGAAGTTCGACCGAAACAGGCAACCACTCTATTAAGGAGTTCAGATCAAACACAAATAAATTCACTCTGTGAAATATGTAAAAACACAGTCAAAGGTAGCATTCCTTTGACAGACAGAGTGAAAAGCAAGTTACAACGCAAAAAACGTCTGCTCAGAACACTAGCAGATAAAAAAGTAGCATTTAAAACTAGGCGGAAATTAATACTTCAACAAGGAGGCTCACTGATCCCCCTGATAGCAAGTATAGTGGCTCCACTCATTACAAGTTTAATCAGAAGATGAGTGAATCTTTCCGTAAATTTTTGCTTGTAGCTGCACCGCCAGAACAAAACCAGATGCTCTCTTTAGACGAGCAAATGTCTGCAATCTTAAAAAGACAGGATTTGCAGCCCGAGTCTAAAGTTAAAATGTATCTTCAGATACTACAGTCATATTTAGGCCTGAAAACTAATGCCGCAAAACAAGCATCACCGTCGGCATCAAGCGATATCAAGGGCGTCGTATCAACCGCCGCCGCCGTCTCGCTACCCACAATTCCCTCCTCTGAAGCGCAGGAGCAACAGCACTCCGAGAGCAAAGTTATAAAACCTCGTAAGCAGGTCAAACGCAGATATACGGCTTTGATATCGCCTCGTCGTTTGAGACGTAAGCATGCGTGGATATCATTAGCATTAGTAGAGGCATATCATGCAAGAAAGCAAGCTTATTCAGCATCAGCAAAAAAAAAAAAAAAAAAAAACGCTCTCCCATTTCACCCCTCCGTTCTTTCGAAATACCTGTCCAGTTGAGCTTTAAATTTGTTTAGGCTATCAACTTCAACAACAAGTGATGGAAGTCGGTTCCACCAACCAACCACCCGCTGGCCAAAGGCAAATTTCCGCACATCTATCCGACATCCGTCCTTCCTCAATTTGAATTTATGCCCTCTGAGGTGATTATTCTGAGAAAGATGAAGAATCCCATTGGCATTGAGCATGCTCAAACCATTCAAAGCCTTATACACCTCTATCAGATCACCTCGCCGGTGCCTAGTCTCCAGACCCTGTAATTTGCAAAACTTAAGCCTTTCTTCGTAAGAGCAACCCTTTTTCCATTCACTAATAATGTTGCCCTTCTCTGTACCCGTTCCAGCAGCTCTACATCCTTCTTGAAATGAGGCCTCCAGACCTGTATACAGTACTCAAGATGTGGCCTAACCATTTGCCTTATACAAGGGAATAATCACCTCCTTATCCCTGCTAGAAAAATTCCTGTATATCATTGACAAGACACCATGAGCTACTCTTGCAGCTCGCCTGCACTGCTCAGAGAACTTCATATCTGCCTGCACAATTAACCCCAGGTCCTTTTCATTCTCCACCACTGTCAGTGTAGTACCGCAGTTGTTGTTGTTGTATTGGGGTTTTTTGGCACAAGGGCCTCTTGGGCCATATTGTGCCTATTCAGGATTTGTTTGTCACTTTGATCACAGTCTATCATACAGATTTATGTGCTTCAAATAATTAAACAGTTCCTCGAAATTTGCTTCATTGCCAAGAATATCAAATAACGTTAATGGTTCCTTTAAGTTGGACAGGGAGCTAAAGCTTGATTTTCTGACTGTTGAAAGTTGGGGACATTCTATGAGGATGTCTTTTATTGTGAGCTGCGACTGACAGAAGAAACACTGAGGAGGATTCTCTCCCATAAGCAAAAACAGGTGAGTTGGGTGCGAATGGCCGATGCGGAGCCTTGCTAGAATCACTTCTTGTCGCCTGCTTCTCCTGCAACTAGATGTCCACAGTTATGGCTCTTTTTTTATCTGCAGTAATTTATTATTGGTTTGAGTTTTCCAAAGGAGAGACCATTGTTTCCTGCATGTTGTTTTAATGACAGATTTGTGATCGGTGTAGGGAACTTTTATTTGTCTGGAAGATCCAGCGTCGGGATTCTTTGCAGCAGCATCCGCATGTTCATTGCCTGAGATGCCAACATGACCAGGGATCCAGCAGAAGGTAACCTTCTGATTGACTGTTTGATAGTGATATAACTTAGATAGGATCTCTTTAAGAATGGGGTGAGAGGGACAAAAAGTAGATTGAATGGCAGTGATAGCGCTTAAGGAGTCTGAATATATCAAGGATTCCTTGATATGGTACTTGTTTATATTATCTAGAGCCAGTTTTATTGCGAATAATTCTGCAGTATAAATACTGCATTCAGTGGGAAGAGAAACAGCTACTGAGAAGTTGGAGGAGACTGCTGCAGCACCTACGGCTGTATCCGTTTTGGAGCCATCAGTATAGATATGTACTTTTGCTGAGTTTTCCAAGGAATGCGATTTATGGAGCTGTTGAAAATTTGTATTAGCCAGGGATGTCTTCCCCCATCTTAAAAAGAAATTGTCACAGAAAGGAACGAATTCAGTCCAGGGAGGTTCGGGAGTACCAAGGTCTTGGAAGACATTATGAAAATTAATGTTCCAACTGATCATGAGCTCTTGCAGTCGAAGCCCGCTGGGCGATTCTCATTAGGTTTATTTTGATATAGCATGGTGTATTTAGGGTCGAACAAGTGCTGCCAGCTAGGATGTGATGGAATACTCTTAATCTTTAGTGCATAGTTACATAATAAGGATTTTCTCCTTAGGTGCAGTGGAGGTTCATTTGCCTCAATATACAGGCTGTGGATCGGAGATGTTCTAAAGGCTCCCACAGCTATCCTAAGGGCACTATGCTGTATGGTGTTCAGTCGTAATAGGGAACTGTTCCTAGCGGAGTCATAGACAGGTGATCCATAATCTAAGCGTGATCTTATTAAAGCTCTATAGAGATGGAGAAGAGAGCTTCTGTCAGCACCCCAGGACATGGCGGAAACGGCTCTTAGGATGTTCAGTTTTTTAAGACACGTGGTTCGAAGGTAAGATATATGGGAAGCAAAATTAAGTTTATTATCTAAATGTAGCCCCAACAGACGAAAATTGTTAGTGACAGGTATCAGGCTGTTTTTTAAAAATATTTCTGGATCCGGGTGGAGTTTTCGTTTTTTACAAAAGTGAATTGCAGTGGATTTTTTTTCGGCTAAAGAATAACCATTCCGCAGTGCCCATGATTCTATTTTAGCTTGATTTGATTTGATTTGATTTGATTTAAGAATTCTTGGCGCAAGAGCTACTGTGGCTAAAATGCGCCTGTAAGATTTAATATATCGGTTTTGTTTCTATTTTAGCTATGGAAATTTGAAGTTGTCTTTCAATGATGTTCATAGTTTGGGATTGACAGGAGATAATGAGGTCATCGGCAAACATATAGGATTCTACTGTATTTGGAACTTCCCGTGTCATGTTTGTAATTCTTACTGCAAATAATGTTGGACTTAGAATAGAACCCTGCGGTACACCCTCCTCTTGTTCAAATGATTTGGATAAATTGTTCATATACCTTACCTGAAACGTTCTGTTGCATAGAAAATTTTGTATGAATTGAGGTAACTGACCTCTCAAGCCGAAAGAATGGAGATCTTTTAGTACACCATATCGCCAGGTGGTATCGAAGGCTTTCTCAATATCGAGATTGATCATGACTAGATGTTCTCTCCTTATAAAGGCATTTCGGATGTTTGCCTCAGCTTTTATCATCACATCTAGCGTGGACCGGTTCTTTCGAAATCCATACTGGCTGCTGTTTAGTAAGTTGTTTGCTTCCAGGAACCACGTTAGCCGCCTGTGAACCATTTTTTCAAGGACTTTTCCTAGACAACTAGTCAGTGATATTGGCCTGTAGTTATGCGGAAAGGTACGATCCTTTCCTGGCTTCGGGAAGGCTAGAACAATTGAGTGACGCCAGGAGAGTGGGTAGGTATTTTCTAAGAAAATACGGTTGTAATATTTTAACAATGTTGTTTTTGCTCTGTTGTCAAGTTGCTTTAACATTATATAATAGACCCCATCTGGACCAGCAGCACTATTTGGTGTTTTATTGAGTGCCCCTACTAATTCTGCGAATGTGAATGGATGGTTGTATGGATGTGAAACTGCCGTAGAAAAATTAATCTTACGCTTTTCTGCAGATTCTTTAATTCTTTGAAAGGTTGGGTTAAAGGTGGATATTGCTGATATGCTGGCAAATGATTCAGCTAAGGCATTTGCTATATCTGCTGGTGATGACAACTCCTTCCCTTCCCAATTTAGTATTGTAGCTGGGGACTGGACATATTTGCCATTGAGCGTTTGAATTTTCCTCCAAATGATTCTACTATCTGTGTCCTTATTTATACTTGAGGAGAAGCTGATCCAGGCTTCTTTCTTTGCATTTCTTCTTATTTTGCGGAACTTGGCTCTTAGTCTTTTGAAGTTAATTAGGTTACTAGTTGTGGGGAATTTACGAAATAAATTCCAAGATCTGTTTTTTTCCTGTTTCGCAATCCATTTTGTACAATCTTGGTTCCACCAGTAGTTACTGTGTTTCCGTTTCCCTGGTAAAGATTTTGGTATTGCAATGGTGGCAGCTAGTAATATTTGAGTAGTAATGTGTTCCGTGACATTTTCTATGGTCTGAGATTGTATAATTTTATCATCTAATTGAACATGAGAGGCATATTCACTCCAGTGTGCCCTACGGAATATCCAAATGGAGCGACGTGGGGAAGGGGAGTTTGCTCGTGTTTGGAGTTTGCAGAGGATTGGCAGGTGATCACTGTTCATTAGATTGTTAAGAACAGACCACTCCATAATAGAATATAAGGAGGGAGAACAGATCGAGAGGTCTATTGAACTCACGGATCCAGTCGAAAAATGAATGTAGGTTGGCTCGCCAGTATTTAAAATGGTGAGTTGATAAGCATCAAGAAAGGATTCTATTAGCTTACCTCTCTTGTCAATTGTTGGAGATCCCCACAGCGAATGATGTGCATTGAAATCTCCGAGCAAGCAGAACGGAGATGGTAGCTGGTCTATTAGATTTTCTAGGTCGTCTGAAGTGAATAAGAAATTAGGAGGGATATATATTGACGCTATTGTAAGAGTGATGCCAATTTCAATACGCACTGCCACTGCTTCAAAAGGGGTCTGAAGAGCAATATGTTTCGATGGAACGTTGTTTCTAACAAGAATTGCCACTCCTCCACAGGCTGGCGAGTCTATTCTCCTATCTCGTCTGAAGATGGTGTAATTTTTAATGGTGGGACACACTCGTGCATTTAAGTAGGTTTCCTGTAGGGCTATGCCTGCTAGATCATACCGGTCGATGAGATCATATAAATCGTCTTTTGTATTGCGAAAGCCTCTACAATTCCATTGGAGGAATCTTTCCATTAAGTGGTTTTATTGTTTATTTTTGTTTCTGACTGCTTTTTAGTTGAAACTTGCTTAGATCGATCCAATTTCCCTTTCTCTTTTTTTGGAAAGTAGGGACGTGTGACATCCATCTCATCAGTCGCATGCAGTTCTAATATACCATCATCTGATTCATTGCGTTGGTCAACATCCATGCCCGTAGCTACTGGTGGGTTCAGAACTTTAGTTTCTGCCACTTTTGGTTTTGCTGTTTGAGGCACGTCGGTTGGAATGGTAATTGGGGTGTTACTGGCTTGTTCAGCTTTTTGCTGTGAAGGACACTGTTTGGAAGCAGAGAGCAAGGAACGTGCCCAATCGGCGATGGATATATTTGGAGGAACTGTAACATCTGTTTGAATACCTACTGACTGACATTGTTTAGCAGCAGTGGCATATGTACGCTTTGGTTCTGTTATGAGTATTTGTCTTCTTGCCTCTGAGTATGTGACTTTATTCTCGACTTTATATTTTTGGATTTTTTTCCCTTGTTTCCATAGTTCGCATATTTTGGAAAAAGCTGGGTGATTACCTTTACAGTTTGGGCAATGAGGAGTAGCAGTGCATTCAGATTGATTATGTTCCTTTGATCCACAATTTGGACATATTGCCTCACCTCTACATGCAGTTTGGGAGTGTCCATATTTTTGGCACTTATAGCACCTGATTGGATTCGGGATGTAAGGACGCACACGGCAATGAAGATAGCCAGCTTTGACAGATGTTGGTAGGATAGGAGAACTAAAAGTGAGTATTATACTCCTTGTAGGAACAAGAATACCATCTTTCCGAGTCAGGATTCTCCTTGCTTGGATTACTTTTTGTTCTTGAAGCTCTTGGACTATTTCCTCTTCTGATACATTTACTAAGTCCCATTCTGCAATTACACCCTTCGAGGAGTTTAGGGTGGCATGGGGAGTGACTTTTATTGGTTGTCCACCAAAGGTAGTCTGCTTTAATAACTTTGCAGAGTGTTGCGCTTTACTGGTCTCTACAAGAATATCCCCGGACTGAAGTCGCCTTACCATTTTCGGTGAACCTGCAACAGACTCAATACATTTTTGGATAAGGAATGGCGATAACTTACTCAGAGGCTGCTCTGAGAGAGAGTGTAGAATGAGGAATGATGGTATCTCCTCTTGAGGGGTTGTTCTCAGCCTCTTGGGTTGAGAGAAGTCATTATCATTGTCATTTATATTGTCTCGTCTTGAGCTCAATGGCTCTATAGGTGGATATATATTTTTATCCATCTTTGCTCCTTTCAGCCCTGGGAGAGTGAATTTCTCCTCCCAGGTTACCGGCCCCGCCACGGGGAGGCAGGAGCAGTGCCGCTAGAGTGACCAAGCGGTATAAAAGTTAGTACGTTAATTTAAAGAAAAAAAGAAAGGTGTTTTTCCTTTCTTAAACTAGCTTACGATTTGTAAGACTAAGTTGCCTAATAATAGGAAAGTAAGAAAACTTTTATAACTGAAACAGAACTATATCTTTGAGAAAACGCTCTAATAATCACTCAGGAAATTGCTTGATCACTATAACGCTTGGCACCCGTGGCCGTAGTACCACAGAGTTGATACATTGCTCTGGGGTTACTGTTACCCATATGTAGTACTTTACATTTCTCAATGTTAAACTTCATTTGCCACCTCTCAGCCCATCTATTCAACCTTTCCAGATCCTGTTGCAGCAGCATAGCGTCAGTAGTGTCCTTAACGACCCTGCCAACCTTTGTATCATCTGCAAACTTGGACATTAAGCCTGATACACCATCATCAATATCATTTATAAACACCGAAAACAACAATGGACCCAACACTGAACCTTGAGGAACTCCACTAATAACATTAGTCCACGTTGAGCAGTGTCCATTGATTACCACTCTCTGTCTTCTGCCACTCAACCATCCCCTTATCCATAGCAGCAATTTGCCTCCAATGCCACACTGCTCCAATTTGTGCAGCAGTCTTCCATGTGCAACAGTATCAAAAGCCTTTCTAAGATCCAAATATATAATATCAAAGTTATTCCCTGCATCCAGTTCTTTTGTGACTACATCATAGTATCCAATCAAATTGGTCAGGCAAGACCTGCCCTTAACAAAACCATGCTGCGTCTGAGCTATAACTGAATTCTTGTCTAGATGATCCTGCAGTGCTTCTTTAACCAGTGCCTCCATTAATTTACCTGGAACAGAAGTTAAACTAACAGGTCTATAATTACTTGTGTCAGCCTTTGATCCTCCTTTGTGAATTGGGGTTACATTTGCACATCTCCAGTCTATGGGTACCTCCCCTGAGTCCAAAGAAGCTCTCATAATTATGGCTAGGGGTTTGCATACTTCCTTTGCTGGCTCCTTTAATATAACTGGATAGATCCCATCCACCCCAGGTGCCTTTTTTATGTTTATCCTCAACAATCTCTCCTCCACTTTCCTCTCAGTTATTACAAAATCATCCAGCTCACTGCCAATGTTTACTTTACCTACATCATTCTCCTTCCTGAATAACTCCTCATGCGTGAATGTAGATGCAAAATACTCGTTTAGATTGTTAGCCACCTGAGCAGGATCCTCAACTGTTGAACCATCAATATCCAGTGGACCAATCTGATTCATCCCTTTCCTTCTCGAGTTCAAGTATGTAAAGAACTCCTTTCTGTTTTTCTTTGCATCCTTTGCCAAGGATTTTTAGTAGTCTGCCTTTGCCTGCCTAATCTCCTTTGTGACTTGGTTACAGACCAACTTATATCTATCATAGGCTTCCATGTCACCCATTAATTTGTATGTATCCCATGCATTTTTCTTCTCTGCCACATGTCTCATTAGTCCATCTGACAACCATTTAGGCCTAAACCTTGAACAATATTTCTTAGTTGGTATGTAAAGCCTGGTAGCCACCAAGATTAGTTCCTTGAATGCTTCCCATTTTGAGTTTGCTGTTGGTAACATCATCAGTGGGTCCCACTGTATAGAATTTAAATACAGTCTCAGACCATCATAGTCGCCTTTACGAAAACAAAAACCCTTCCCTTTACCTCTGATGGTAGTTACCTCCTTGAGTAAATCCCACTTCAACACACTGTGATCACTGCCACGTAGTGGTTCATTTATCTGCAGGTTCTTAATGCATGAAGAATCACTACTGATAATCAGATCAAGAGTATTGCTCCCTCTTGTTGCCTCACGAACATGCTGATGTAGAAAACAATCATCCAATAAATCCACAAAAGCCTTGCTAGTGTGCGAGTGACCAACCCACAAATTCCAGTCAATATATGTGGGAAATTAAAATCCCCCATTATAAGACTCTCTGATTTACTGGCCCACTCTATTTCCCTGAACAATATATTATTATACTCATCAGAGTCATTAGGCCTATAGCACACTCCTACTCTCAATTTTGATTTCCCTATGCTTATGTCACACCAAACTGACTCGACACTGCCCTGTCCATCGATGTCAACTGGCTTCACTTCCTTTGACTTTATGTGTTTCTTAATTAATAGCATAATTAATTAATATCGTTGTGGTAAGTTTTTTTTTTTTAAATAAAACAGACACTTTTAAAAAATAAATAAAATTTTATTTTGTAAGTAAATGTTGAATTACATGTAATGTGGCATATACATCATTTGCCCACAAATCTTTACTATAATATTTGTTTACAATCTTTGGCATAGAAATGTTTCTACACCTATGAGTTAGGAAAAAAATACAATGTAGTCCACACGCTATAGATTCTGGATGTTGAATCACCACTTTGTTATAAGTCCATTTCTTACTATTTTGGTTAAGGAACTCTGCAATGTCCTGTGTCGGCGGTCTTGCAAAACTGTCGAAATATTGTCTTTCTCTTTTTCCTAGGAAAAAGGCAAACCCAGTGAGTACCTGGCATATGTGCCCAGTCGGTATTGATGACTAACAATGCTGGTTTTCTCGGTATTCTTGACGGTAATTCGTCCCTGGCACAGACACCTATCAGATGTTTTCTCGATTCACTGTCTGCTTCTAAAACCTTCAATATTTCTCTAGTGTTCATAATTAATGAGTATTGATCGGTCTTTAGTCACAGAAAGAATGTTTTCGAATTCGGCATACAAGATCACTGTTACGTTTTCGGGAAGAGGTTCTGCGAATTTCAGTTCGAGTCGAACTCCACCTCGTCGTAATGAGCTGATGTGTTCGCCGACCGCGTTGTTGTCTGGAGTTAGGTCGAAAGTATAAAGCACATTCCCTTCAGTATAATCCAAGAGTGATATGTCGTTTCCACAGTCTGAATTCCACTTGTTTAGCGATGTAAAAAGCGATAAGTAGGACCTGGTATAATGTCCATTCTTATAATCGGGTGTTAATGGTATGGTATTGGTGTTAATGGTATGGTGTTGCACACCATCAGCCGTCAGAAGTAAATAACACAGGTTGTAGTGACCAAAATTGAATGGGTTGGTTTTGAGGGAGCCATTGAAACTATCACTGGACACAATACCGACTATTAAACGAGCGGGGATCTGGCCTAGATATATATTGTCTCTGGTAGAGTCTGACATGCCTTTTGGAATTGAGAAGTAAGTAACATTAACTCTGTTAATGGGATATACAAGAGGGTGTTTTTCAAGAACACTCATGTGGGCTAACTGTATGTTGGGGTTAAGTTTAACTTTACGCACAAAAAGACATGCTTCGCGTATATGAATCTTAGCAGTATTGTCGAGAGACAACAGACAGAACTCGGGCGAACTGCGAACCAATCTCAGACGGAATGATATGTTGTTAACAATATATTTGGCCTGATGGCACAAATCTAATCTGAGACGATCCAGAAGTTCCACAGTTTTGGTTTTCGAAAAAAACTTCATACGTTGATTCATACCACTGTCAGGTTGAGAAAACATTTGCGAAACATCGGAAACATTGTCTTTTATGAACAGTTCTGTAGTGAGTTGGGATTTTTTTGCTCCTCTGTCAAAATTCAAAATCGTTTCTAAATAAGCTCTCTAGGGGTATGTGTCACTGCTAGGATTTATTAATTTGTCTTGAACGAAAAGATCTACATGTTTAAACATGGAGTGAAAAAAGTTGTTGACAACGCCTACACTCGACTGTAATTCTTTTCAGTCGCTTTGAGTTAACTGTACTTTGAGTCGCAAATACATTTTTCCCAGGTCCAGATATTCTTCCGATGTTCCCGGTATGGAAAATTCTATTGGCCCCGGCGTGTCCACAGAAGCTAAAGGCAAGAAAGTAATGTATGAAGATCGCTCGATGCACAGATTTGTGGCAGGCTGGGCAAACAGGTCTAGTTCGGACATCATAACTTCGGCCATCATGGAAAGATATCCTGATATTTTTTCTTTCGACGCTTGCCTCCACTCTGACTACGGACTTTTTGCCTAATGGCCTGTCCAACTTCAGAAGCTTGATTTATAAATGATCGTTTCACGGGTGCTCCCGAAATGACATCATCGATCATATTATGACATGCCGATAGCACTTGGCGACCGATGAACTTGGCTGCGGGCTTCAGAAGAGGAGAGAGAAATGTAAATGCAGATCTGAATATACTACCTAAGCCTTGACCTCTCTGGATCGCTGCTCATGCAAAGTAGGGATTTCCCCCCGCTTGCACTGAGTAGTAATCAACGTAAGCGTTCATTGGGGTCGAAAATGTAACTTAATTAGAGTTTTACCACCTCTGAATGGAAATAACTGACCACTGTCTGTGCGAATTTGAATAGAAATGGATTGAATGTTTGATAGAAGTACAGGGTAATAATCCAAATGTAAGAATTCACCACTGCTTCCGAACGGTACTACACGCAAAAGAGGCGCTCTGATATCACCCACAATCTGGTCTTCTATCACACTACTATAAACAAAATAAGAGCCTACACCTCTATTTATATCTCCGGGAAATTTCGATCTCGCTGTTCCTTCAAAACCATCGGGCATACGCTCAAAACCGAGTAACTCACCGAGTCCTGTCTCAGGGAAGCGAAGACGCACACCGCTTTCTATTTCGAAAGAAACAAAGCCATGGGCATTAACAGAACCTTTAATTTCGGGGGCTATAAAAGTCATAACCTTTAGAATTTCGGAGATGCTATCGTAATTACCATAAGGAATTTTATACTCGCGAACATCACAAGTCGGTGGTTGTATGAACACAAGTCTCCTATCAACCCACTGACTGTTAGACTTTATTTGTGGTATCACTATTTTACCTTTAGTTATCCACTTTCCGGTGTACTCCCCTTTAAAAGTTCTAGATTTGTCAACAACTTCACTCACTACTGCTTTGTGTACTAGTCCTAGAATTCTGGCAGTTCATAAAGTCATACGCAACTCACAGCCATTTTTAACAGGAATTGTAAATCTCACTTTGAATTCTGTCTCCTCTACTTTAAGCTCTAAATTGGTATTAAGACCACACATATGTTCAATCAATTTAGACGAATTTCCGTACTCATCGTTCACCATGTAAACCTCAGGGTTCCTAACTGTCGGTTCTTTCTGCAGAGTTGCAAACTCAGCCCAACCTTCGGTAATATTGTCCCATGACTTAGTTACGTGTATTTCAGCCAGTGCGACTTCCCACTTGCTTTTGAGAGGTATAGTGTCGGTTAAGATAATAGTAAAATTAGATTGCATATTCTGGGGATGGAAATCCATACACGCATTACTCGGTAGGGTTAAGAAGAACATCCTTAGCCGAAACCCAACTGTTGTAGGAAGCCGGATATCCTAACCACTTAACACGCAATTGACGCTCTCCCTTCACACGTCGCTCCTTAACTACTTTTTCAATAAGATATGTATCCAGTGGCAACTTGTCGTGGATATTAACAAGTTGTAGGTGTTGCTCATAAAAGCTACCTTCGATTGTGTCGCCTGTTTTGTCTTGTACTCTGTCCACAACTGTCTTTCTTCGTTTCAATACTTGAGATATAGTAAAAACCTCACGAGTCCAACAACCCCAGAATCCTTTGCGGAAAAGATGTGAACCTGTACTTAGTACGACACGATCCTCCAGTTTAAATTTAGGAATCTGTTCTTTGGTTTTTTTCAAGTACAATTTCCTGTAGACATCTTCATTATGCAAGTTGACATCGGCTGGTGGCATTCCTTTGGCTGGATGTGACGTTCTATTATAAGTAGACACAATGTCGGGAAGAACATGCATATATTTCTTACTTTCAGAATAAGTTATCCACTTAAATATTTTTTCTTTCAGAGTTCAAATGAAACGTTCAGCTATTGCTGCTTTTTTTTTTCAGATCTAGTTGTGTAGAAATTAATGTTGAGAGATTTAAATAAGGCCCTAACATCTTTGCTTGTAAATCCTTTGCCCTGGTCGCTGTTAAGACTGAATGGTGTTTCTTCCTTGAAAATTGATTTGAATGCTTTTACCATCTGCTTTGATGTTTTATTTCTAAGTGTTCTCACCCAGGTGTATCTAGAAAAAGCGTCTATACAGACGAGTAAATAGCACACTCCACCATTAGCATCAGACAGATTGGAAACTTCTGCTAAGTCGCACTGAAACGTATGGTGTAGTCCAGGAACTATTATTTGGTTTCTAGGAAAATTAACTCTTTGAGATTTGTGTCTGACATAAGCAGGTTGAGATGACAAATACTCTTTCACGATACGTCTGGGTAATTTTGTATGTTTTTGTAATGCATTAATACCACTAAAACTTCCCACAACAAGTGGATCATTGTAATCTTCTAACATTTCTTTTTTTTTCCAGATGGACTTCTACGAAAACCAAGAATACTTATGGCACGACCCATGTTTCTTTGCGTCTTATATGGGTTTGGATGCTAATGCTTAAAGATGGGGGTAAAACTAGCGATGACCCCACTAAGCTGTAATTTTTATTTTATTTTTTTTTATTTTTTATTATTTATCAATAAAACATAACTATTTGAAAAATATTGTCTGTCTGATTTCAAATACAGATTAAAAAAAAAAAAAATTCAAAGTTACAGATAGAATCTGAAGATGGAGCCACCATATCACGAAGACGGTAAATAAATAAATATACACATCAATACATTTTACTTTTCAGTTTTTTTTTTTTTCCACGATAAGACTCTACACATTGGGATACAATTCAACTCGCAGAGGAACCATCACAAATAGTTATAGGTAAAAATATATACATATAAATTTAACCATCAAAAAAAAAAAAACACATAACATTAAACAAAACCACATAAAATGAAATACTTAATTTCAGATTTTCAACTTACAGAATGACCTGGTAGATGGAGCCACATCTTGCAAAGCCACGGAAATATATTTTAAACGTCAAAGTCATAGCTATTGGAAAAAAATATATATTTAAACATCTTAAATAAAATCTTTAATTTCAGATTTTCAACTTTCAGAATGACCTGGTAGATGGCGCCACAGTTTCTTGGTAGTTACGATGTTATGACAGTCTCAGTGCTTTTGTAAAAAAAAAAATTTAAACATCAAAGCAACTTAAAGAAAATACTTAATTTCAGATTTTTCAACTTTCAGAATGACTTGCTAGATGGCGACACAGTATCTAGGTCTTCCGATGTCAATGTAATCTCCGTTCAGGAAGTATTGTGACCCCAAGTATCAGTATGTGGGAAAAAATATATATATATATATTTAAATAAAATCCTTAATTTCAGATTTCAACTTTCAGAAAGACTCGCTAGATGGTGCCACAGTTTCTTGGTTGTTACGATGTCGTGGCAATCTCCGTTCAAGAAGTATTGTGACCCCAAGTATCCATATGTGGGAAAAAATATATATATATATTTAAATAAAATCCTTAATTTCAGATTTCAGCTTTCAGAATGACACGCTAGGTGGCGACACAGTATCTGGGTCTTCCGATGTCAAGGTAATCTCCATGCACTAACTGTTATGACCCCAAATACACGTATGTGGAAAAATATATATATACAAAGGGTACTAGGAAAGTTTTGCAATATGACGCAACAATGAATCACAGGAAGCTGCTTGTTGCTGCATGTTGAGATATGTTCATACGTGCACAGTAGCCGCCGCGCCAAGTCGATGGGCTCAGTTATTCATTAGTAGTGAGAGTGTAAAGTGCTTGCGATGGCATCGTGGTCACGAAATGAGATAAGGACAGTTTTGCTGTATAATTTCGTGCGTGGTTTAACCATAGACCAGTGCTTAGAAGAAATGACTCTTGCACTAGATGATGATTGTCCACATCGTACAATGATATTCAGGTGGTACAGAGAATTCCAAAGGGGAAATTTCACTCTGGAGGATTCTGAGAGGCCGGGAAGGCCACGAACGTCAGTTACGGAGGAAAACGTTACTGCTGTGAGGAAAATGCTTGACGAAAACAGGCGAGTGACCTACCAACAGATAGAGGATACTTTGGGCCTAAATGCACCAGCAATCCGTTTGATTCTGCAAGATCATTTGCATGTGAAGAAACTTTGTTCTCTCTGGGTGCCGCATCAACTGACTGAAGAGCAGATGACACGACATGTGACTTGGTGCCGGGAGATGTTAAAAAAGTTTGATAAGGGACAATCTCGGTATGTGAACAACATCGTGACAGGTGACGAGACTTGGCTGTACTATTACGATCTGCCGACCAGGGCTCAAAATGATGACGACACACCCGTAATTGTCAGAAAATCCCGATCTGTAAAGAAGAAAATGATAGCTGTATTTTTCAAATCGAGTGGAATTGGGGAACGTGTCGTTTTGGACACGCAGAAGACAGTCACAGCTAAGTGGTATACTGAACAATGCCTGCCTAAAGTCATTGGATCTATGAAGAACCTGCGGCCAAAGTCAAGAATGGACACCTGGTACCTCCATCACGAAAATGCTCCAGCTCACCGCGCCAAAGCCTGCACCGAATATTTGACCACGACAGGACTGAAACTTCTCGAGCACCCTCCCTACAGTCCAGACCTTGCTCCCTGCGACTTTGCACTGTTCCCGCATGTGAAAATGAAGCTAAAAGGGAGGCGGTTTTCCAGTGATGAGGACCTTCTACGGGCTTGGGACAACGAGTGTGCTTTACTCCCTAGTGAAACTTGGCAGAACTGGTTTAAAGATTGGTTTCGGAGGATGGAGAGGTGTATTGAATGTAGAGGAAATTACTTTGAAAAAATTAAATAAACAAAGCTGTATTGCAAAACTTTCCTAGTACCCTTTGTATATTTAAATAAAATCTTTAATTTCAGATTTTCAGCTTTCAGATTGCTTCCACAGATGGCGCCACATCTTGTAAAGCCACGGAAATATATTTAAACGGCAAAGTCATAGCTGCCTAGGAAAAAAAATATATATACGTATATTTAAACACCTTAAATAAAATAAAATCTTTAATTTCAACTTTCAGAATAACTCAACAGATGGCGACACTGTTTCAGGGTCTTCTGTTGTCGTTGTAATCTCCGTGCACGAACTGCTGTGGTCCCCAAGTACCCGTATGTTAGTCGATGTCTACAGCGTCCACGTTTTTCCCGCCAAATCCTTTGTTTCAGATCCTGGGAAAGAATGTCTACTGCTCTATTTTCTTGTGTGTGTGTGTGTGTGTGTGTGTGTGTGTGTGTGTGTGTGTGTGTGTGTGTGTGTGTGTGTGTGTGTGTGTGTGTGTGTGTGTGTGTGTGCGCACGCGAACCCACAATTGATTGTGCACCCTCCAACGCTACCTTGAAAACCAACGCGGCAAAAACAGACGATTTCTACGGCATCAACCGACCAGAAAATCACCGGTAGACTCAGAGTCGTACTCGGTTTATACCCCCAGACCAATCAGCACATCGGTTCATATCCCCCTCCAATCAGAACAAGGCGAAATACAACTTCCTACGTCACACTCACACCATTCTTAACTATAACAGCTACATTTACACATATTCTTATAACTGAAAGGGTAGCCGTGGGGATAAGCACCAACCCACCAGTAGCAACGACATGGGCTCGAGCCTAGGTAAACAAAAATAAAATGTATATATTTAATGCCGAAAATAAGTGGCGCCATCGAGTGGGCGAAATAAGAACTAAAATATTTTTTCCTCTGACTCCACAACTAAGCCTCAGCGCAACAGCTAAGCTTAAACCTCGGCTCGCTTCACCGGCACACGCTCAAAACCTAAACGGCAAAACAAACGACCGAGGCGGCAGCACGCACGAAAATTGATGCCAAAATTCATAGAGCCGTACTCGGTTAGAACCCCAACCTTATACTACTTGGGATGTATATTTTCCCTTCATTTTCCGGATTTTATCCCAGACTACCTTAGAATTGGTAGCCTGGTTAATAGATGAGGTAAAACGGAGCCATGATTCCTTTTGACTCTGACGACGGATATATCGTGCTTTGGCTCATGCACGTTTAAAGGCTATAAGGTTGGTCGTGTTAGGATATCGGCGGAATATCCCCCACACTTTGTTTGAGCCTTTTTTGCTGCTGTGCATTGTGAATTCCACCAAGGTTTGGGAAATGGTGGAAACCGGGCAGATGTTTATGGAAGAGCATTCACAGCTGCTTGGACAATATTTTCTGTGATGTACTTAACTGCATCATTGATAGGCTCTTGGTTGGTCCATCAGGCGGCTTCCGAGGTGCTGAGGGCTTACTTTTATCAGTCTTGGATTTATCTTTTTTGAGGAAGAATGGACGCTGTCCTGTGTCCATTTCTTCCTCCGCAAAGAGTTCCAAAACTGATTCTTCGGGTACCTCCTTGTGCTCGACATCCATCTTTTCTTGGGAACTAGGAGGGACTTCCCCTTTCTTATGCTTTTCTTTCGTAATTACCTTTGTTAATTGTGGAGCATTAGGAGGTACCGATATAGGAGTGGCAGCTGATTGGTCCTTCTGTGTAGAATTTTGCGAACTTAAGAGATACCGCACGAATGGAGTGAAAGACTCCTTTGGAGGAATGGTCATGTCCGTCTGAGTTCCGACGGAACAACTCCCTGCTACCTTCTGGACATAGGTAGGTTTCCTGATGTTTAGAGGTTTCACCGCTTTCCTTGCCTCCTGGTACAATATGTTTAGCCCTGCCTTCAGCCGTTGAATTTCTTTTTCTTCTTTCCACCTCTGGCATGCTCGTGAATAGGCTGGACGTTCTCCCTCACAGTTAATGCAGGTGGGTTTTGTGGCTGAACATGCTGTTGTTTCGTGGTACTTTCCACCACATCGAGCACATGCAAGGACTCCACGGCAGGCCATTTGAGAATGTCCCATATTTCTGGCATTTAAAACACGATAAAGGGTTTGGAACATATGGACGCACTGGACGTATTTGGGTTTTTTGGCACAAGGGCCTCTTGGGCCATATTGTGCCTGTTCATGATTTGTTTGTCACTATGATCACAGTCTATTATACAGATTTATGTATTTCAAATAATTAAGCAGTTCCTCGAAATTTGCTTCATTGCCAAGAATATGAAATAAGGTTAAGTTTTCCTGTAAGTTGGACAGGGAGATAAAGCTTGATTTTCTGACTATTGAAACTTGGGGACATTCTATGAGGATGTGTTTTATTGTTAGCTGCGACTAACAAAAGAAACACTGAGGATTCTCTCCCATAAGCAAATACAGGTGAGTTAGATGCGAATGGCCGATGCGGAGTTTTGCTAGAATCACTCCTTGTCGCCTGCTTTCAATCTGTAGTAACAAGTTTCTAATTTCAAAGAAAAGAGTGGAGGAACAAAATTAAAAAGTAACAAAAAAATAAGTTAGGTCTCAGATAACCGTTGATCAAGAAGAAGCATTCCGAACATCACAGTCGAGTGATGTACGAAATGCCACTAGAACTGGACACTGGAACCACCATGGTCGACATTCAAACCGTTATGTGATGACTTTTTTCGGAAATGGGATAAACGCGCTGGAAAATAAAAATGTACAATCAGCTCATGCAACAGAAAACAAACATTGTAAATATATCCATCAGTATGATAAATCTAAATGTAATACGTGTAGGTGCTGCAGTGGTTCTTCCAACTTGTGTTATCTCCGGAACTGTTTCTCCTAGTTGCAGCCGAACTTCATGCAATGAAAATGGCTATTGAACATGTCAGCAACATGCCAAATCAAGAGATAATAATCTGTACTGATTTCTTGAGTGCAATAATTGCTTTTCAATGCAAATATCCCTACTCTCATCCTCTTTTTTTTTTTTTTTTTTTTTAAGAAATCATAGCACAGTTGATAAATCTCACAGAATACAACTGGATTCCTGGGCATGTTGGAAACGAAAAGACCAATCAATCTGCTAAAAATCTACTCAACTCAATGCCTTCACTTGCATTAGTTCCTAGTATGGACTGCAAAAACCCATTAAACCCCATTGTGCAAATATGCAGCATTCACATTGTTGATATTCTGGTACATATTTTTAATCAAATCATCACTAGCGCATATCCTCCAGAAATCTGGATGGTTGAGTTTTATTGGCGCATCAGCAACTTATGCTATAATGCGCCAAAACCTTGTCAAAAAAATAAGTAAAACTTTCAGTGACCTAATGAATTAGGTCACTGAAAGTTATACCCTGACTTAGTGACCTAATTAATGAATTAGGTCACTAAGTCAGGGTATAAAAACAGTATAAACTGTAAAAGACAAATATCAGTAAACAAGTAACAATAGTAAATCTTAAAATAATAAGATTTTTTTTTTTTTTTTAAATATCAGTAAAAAGGTTTACTGATTTTAGGAAGCTAAAAATAGCAGACACATGGTCATTGTCTGATAAAATCTGACTGAGTGCATACGGCTCAGTCAGATGGTTAAAAACGGTAAAACGAGTATTTCTAAAACTGGTACAGTTACATAAAATATGTTCAACGGATAAAATGGTTTCGCACTGCTCGCACATAGGAGGGTCATCAGCCCTCAGCAAAAAGAAGTGTGTAATATGACAGTATCCTATGAGGAGCCGAGCAAGAACAACTTCCTCTTTGCGATCCCTGCGTAAGCTGGACCGCCAAGGATGGATCGCAGGCTTAATTCGACATAGTTTGTTTGTAGTAATCAGTCGATGCCACGAATATTGCCACTGAGATTGTAAATTATTACGGATCACTTGCCTGCCAGAAATCTGGAACGTGTACTTTGTGCGCCCAGTACCAAAAATGAAGTACGCTCAGTATGGAGGACTACAGGCCGATCGCCATCAGCTGTGGATTCCTGAAACTTTTCGAGAAGGCCTTTAAGCCAGAACTTACAGAACATTGCTTCAACCACAGGCCTCCCTACCTCCACACAGTAATCAAAGGCAAGTCTACTAGTTTGTTTGTTTGTAGGCTTTACGGCGCAAGAGCAGCAAAGGCCATAATGCGCCTATCTATGGTGATGTTAAATACATAGTTCTGTCTGAATAGATATCATATTCTTCAAGTTTATACTGCATTGTACAGTTTTATCTGTTTAAGTCAAATTTTGGTCACATGTGGCGTGTCTGCTAGGAGGTTAGAAATGCTGAAAGAGGTGTTCGTCGTGGAAAATGAGATAAACATAGCTTGTCGCTCAGTATTGTGTTTGGGGCAATCAATAAGCAGATGTTGGACAGTGACCTGAGTGTTGCACTTTGTGCACTGCTCTGCGGGGGTGGGGGGATCAGTGGCCGCAAGCAGATAAAGTTGGGTCAGTGCGTGTGGCCTATCCGTAATCGGGCTAATATGACCTTCATGTCGGTTCTCCCGTATGCTAGAGCTGCAAGGTTTTAGGTCTTCTTTTATAAGGTCTACTATTACCAACCTGTTTGACACACAAGAATACAAAGAACTCTCAGCGGCAGAGCGCAACTTGATGTCTTCTTCGATGTAAAATCAGCATATGACCGTGTTAGTATTGATGCATATATTGGAGAACTATTTCAATGTGACAGGTAATGCAGTACGAATTTTACAAGCACTTCTAAAACATCGACAGATTCTGATCACTCATCAAAACTATCAATATAGGTGCCTGGTCACTAGAGGAGTACCACAGGGAGGGGGTCCTTTCCATCTTACGTTTCGCTGCAGCCCTTGAACCCTTCCATGCATCACAGCAGGACTCTATCTTATGCGGACGACATTAAATTCTATATAACATCATCTAATCCTAATCAAGCAGCTATCATCAATAAACTGGCCAATCAAAAAATACAACTAGAAATGTATCTAGATTCAATCAGTTTAGAACTTAATCACACTAAATCAGCCCAAATGATCTTTACAAACAAAAGGTTAAGGAACAATATACAAATCTGTATCGCAGGGGAACCTGTAGCAAAAAGTCATCTCACATAAGGACTTAGGCTTGACGTGGGATGAGGGCTTGTTTGGATTTTTTGGAGCATTAGCAACTAAGGCTACAATGCGCCAAGGCCAGGTAATATCTAAAAATTTAAGCTCTCAGTGACCAAATTAATTAGGTCACCATGTCCAGATATATAATAACAAATATCTAAAAAATAAATCAAAGAGATAACAATAACATAAACTTTAAATACAATTATAAACCTCTATTGATTTTAAATAGCTAAAAACAGCAGACACGTTGTCATTGTCGGATAAAATCTGACTGAGTGTATAAGACTCAGTCAGACGGGATGAGGGCCTCACATTTCAGCAGCATCCAAGTATCGCCAAAACAAAGACCTATGCAGGAATGTGGCTGCTATGGCAAGAGCTCACAGGAATACATGATCCTCAGCTAATCATCCAGTATGTCCAACGCTGCCTTTAACCCATCCCATTCCATTCCTCCATCATCTGTCCTCAGCGCCCAAAACCCATTCCATCAAATTTCTCGGGTTAGAGTACTGGATCCTTAAATGGCTTAACAGAATAACAGAGAGACATTATACCATCTCTAGATCGGTTTTTTAGCTGGTACCCCAGTTTGGACAGCTGTGGATACAGGATTAGCTAGCACCCTCTGGTATAGCACTACCTCCAGTGGGTGCGGTTTTCGTTCTTCCTAAGACAGGTTGGTTGGTTGGGTTTTATTGGTGCATTAGCTACTAAGGCTATAATGCGGCAAAACTTGGTCATAAAAACGTAAACTTTCAGTGGCCTAATGAATTAGGTCACTAAGTCAAAGTAGCTTCCTAAGACAAAAAAAGACTGCTGTCTTGTGGTTCCTTGTGCCACAATTTATACTTCTGATAAGTTGCGTGTGACTGTGTGATTTGCTGTGTGGACCTTTTATATGTTCATTTCACTTATGACATTGTAATTAACATGATTCTATGTATATCATTGTATATAATACAATAGCGGATTTGCCAGTTTCTGGCTAGGGGCCGTTTGTTGTTTTTGTTAATAAAGAAGGTATAAAGGACAAAAAAAATCTCCAGATCGGTGCTCTACTCGAATTTAGACGTGGTGCCTTGGAAACATCAGATTTCTGCCCAAAATGTTAACACTTACTAAACTCATAACCGGACACATAGATGCCCCCAGCATGGACGACATCGTTAGGACTCCAAGGAGTTCAGGACGCTGCCAGACAGACCCTGGGCTTCCTCTTCAAACAAGGAGTAGACAATCTAGGTCCCCTAAGTGCTATGTTCCCCGGAAACACTATCCAGCTTATCAACAGACTAGCGGTTGATCTAGACAAGTTCTGTGACTCAGAAGTATACAGAACAGAGAAACTTTCACGTGGATGGAGCTCTGACATCTACTCCCACTGGAAAAGCTGTACCTAAATTTGTAAATTTATTTGTTAAATCAGCTACTGAAATTTGTAAATATTTCATATTTATGGCTGTTATTTATGTAGTTGACTTCCACTGATTGTAAAAACTGATTTATATTTTTCATATTTAATGTAAACGTGTTTGTTTATATAATGAAAATAATTAAATGTATTACGGATCGCCCTTACACGGCCATTCAGCCGTGTAAGGGGTACAAACCATATTTATTGGGTCAATTAACTGATTTAATAATAATTATTATTATTAGAAAACAGGCATGTATTGACCAATAGGCATCAGTATGGCAGTAACAAACCCATGATAAACTCTCCAAGTAAAGAAAATGCCACGATATTGGAAACGAGAAGACGTCTTTGCAAAGACACGCATTGGGTATACCCATCTCACACACCTTCACGTGCTGGCAGGTGAGGATCTTCCTCGTTGTCCCACCTTACTATTAGTGAAGCATGTCCTCCTTGACTGTCCCCACCATCAAGTAGCTCGACTGACAAGTTTTAAATCTCTCTGTCCCATAATAATTCATTAGAACAGAATCATATTCTTAGTGATGAAGAAAATCTGTCCGACCTATTTAATTTTCTAAAGCATATTCATATTCACATAATTACTGTGACAGGCAGAATTTGGTCTTAGTTGCCGGAGACATTGTTTTCATAAATATAATGGAACGTGTTCTTCGACTTGAATTGATATAATTAATACACAAATATTCACAAAAAAAAAAAAAAAAAAATATATATATATATATATATATATATATATATATATATATATATATGTTACTCGCCCACCGGAACAAGGATTAGCTTTAAAATACTCCTTAATTACGTTTTTATTCCTTTTTGTCACCGAAGAACTTCAAGCGAGGAGAATGGCATGTCAGCTTAATACTTGAGGTTTAACCAGAATCCTCACTCATCGGCAAAGTCCCAGATAACACAACTTACTTCTTTTCCCTTCTGCAATACAGTCCTAAGAAGAGCTACACTAGTGATTAATGGTAGTAGCAAATTCACTAAGGATTTGTGTTGTCGCAAACGAAATGGCTGAGATAACTCTTAATTTCTGGAGAAAATCCGCAGTTGTGCGTTATATTTTAAAAGAATGCCATGGCCGAGATATAAAGTAGAATTACAACGCCATCTTTTATTTACAATTCACCTAAGAGAAGAAAACCCAGTGCAGCTGTTTCTTAACTGCATTAGGCCAAGATATACAGACCAATAAAGTGCCACATGTTATTAAACATAATGCACTGCGCATGTGTGTTTGACTTTTCTCATGCCGTACTAAGAGCACGAACGCTATTGTTAAGGACAAGAGATGGAATTTTGGAAATAAGTTTCTTCCAGTTTTAAGTTTTCGTAATTGTAAAAGAAAACAAACGCGTCTTTACAAAGACGGTTAAAAAAAAAAAAAAGAAAGAAAAACATTGCCAGCATTAGGGAAGGATTGCTGCGTTCTGGGGACTACAATGAATGTTTATGATGCTCAGTTCAGCTTATTGAAGATTTGCCCAAACGTTCTTGTAAGATACTGAAATGTCCTATCATCGCCACAATGTGATCAAAAATGAGCGGGCAGAAAACCAATTGAGAAGAAGACTGGGTTCGGGGAAGGGGAATGAATAAAAATAGTAAAAGAAAGGAAAGGAAAAACTGCATGCAAGAGCTAGCAATAGATCCTTAACCTGCTACTGTACTATAAACCTTTGACCTTTTTACATTTCCATCAACGGAGCATTTCGGAGAGGCAAAGAAAGAACGCAGTCAGCAAATTGTAGGTCGTGAAGCCGCATCGTAATATCACTTAGGTCATTAAGTGCTTGAAAGCTGTAAATTTCAAATCTAAAACTTAAGAAACTGGATCTTTTGATTTTAAAAAGAAAATAACTCGTCTCTTGAAAGAACTTTAGAAAATTCATTCAAGTGAAAAACCATTCTTATACTGTGAGCAAATGAGAAAACAAAAATATCAATAAGCTTCATTTTCATTATATATTCTCTATATACTGCAGTGTTTATTGAACCGTATTCAAATGCAACCTAAATACCAAATGAAATTAGTTTGTTAAATTGATTAATTAATTTAACAAACAAATTAACAAAATTAATTTAACGGACAAATTAATTTCCTTAACCTTACCATATCTTAAAAAATATCCAAAAGCTCTGAATGCTACCATCAAATCTAAAGGAAGTTCCCCAGCTAAAACCTGCATTAGTTGATAGTTTTACATGCTCTCACTATAGTCAAAAGCATGACTCTTTGAATTGATGATTTCTTCTGGAACTTAACATTAGAAATCCTATGATACCACACTGAGGCTGCATACACAATAATAGGAATAAAAATTGCCTTATAATACAGACTTAGAACACGTTTTCCTAGTCCCCAGTCTGATTTAGTGATACGGACAACAGATGCTGTAAGCTTCTTAATTTAAATTCTTATATTTTTAAGGTGTGCAGCAAATAACAATCTGTCGTCTATAATTATTCCTAAATACTTCACCTTAGGTACACCTTGTATCTAAGGACCTCTCTCCTCAGACCTCTCATCAACAAGGTGATGAGAGAGGGCTGAGGAGGATGGCTATAATTGTGCAAGCAAACAGACGGGCCACAATGTCGCTCATCACGTCAGAATACAGCCTTGGTGAGCAGAACAAATATCGCAACGATTGTTGTTGTTGTATTTGAGGTTTTTTGGCACAAGGGCCTCTTGGGCCATATTGTGCCTGTTCATGGTTTGGGTATCACTGATTTCACGTTATGATTAGAGACTATTATAAAAATTGATGCGTTTTAAATACTTAAACAGATCCTCGAAATTTGCTTCGTTGCCAAGAATATGTGATAACGTTAAGGGTTCCTGCAAATTGGAGAGGGAGCTGAAGCTGGAATTTCGGACAGATGAAAGGTGTGGACATTCAATGAGAATATGTTTTATTGTTAGTTGCGACTGGCAGAAAAAACACTTAGGAGGAGTCTCTCCCAAAAGCAAATGCAGATGAGTTGGGTGTGAATGACCGATGCGAAGCCTTGCCAGAATTACTTCTTGTCGCCTGTTTCTTCTAAAACTAGATGTCCACAGTTGGGGCGCTTTTTTTATCTGGAACAGTTTATTGTTGGTTTGAGATTGCCAGAGATCAGACCATTGTTTCCAACATGTTTTTTTAATAATGGATTTATAGTCTGTGTATGGAGCTTTCAGTTGACTGTAAGATCCAGAGTCGGGATGTTTAGCAGCCTCATCTGCACAATCATTACCTTGGATGCCAACATGACCAGGAATCCAGCAGAAGGTAACCTTGTAGTTGGCTGTTTGATGGTAAGATAATTTAGACCGGATCTCTTTAAGAACGGGATGAGAGGGAGGAAAGGTAGATTGAAAGGCACTGATTGCACTTAAAGAGTCTGTATATATCAAAGATTGTTTGATATGATATTTGTTTATGTTATCCAGAGCCAGTTTTATTGCAAATAATTCTGCAGTATAGATACTGCATTCGGAGGGAAGAGAGGCAGCTGTTAAGAAAGTGGCGGAAACTGCTGCTGCACCAACAGCCGTATCTGTTTTGGAGCCGTCAGTATAGATATGAACTTTCTCTGAGTTTTCCAAAGAATGCAGTTTATGTAGCTGTTGAATGTTGGTATTTGCCAGGGAGGATTTTCCCCATCTTGAAAAGAAATTGTCACAGAGAGGTATGAATTCAGTCCAGGGAGGTTCAGGAGTGGCAAGGTCTTGGAATATATTCTTAAAGTTAATTTTCCAACTAATCATGAGTTCTTGCAGTCGAATCCCTGCGGGGCGGTTTTCATTAGGTTTATTGTGATATAGCACGGTGTGTTGAGGATCAAACAGATACTGCCAGCTGGGGTGGGCTGGATTACTTCCAATCTTTGCTGCATAATTTAACAATAACATTTTTCTCCTGAGATGCAGAGGGGATTCGTTTGCCTCAATATACAGGCTGTGAACCGGAGATGTTCTGAAGGCTCCAACAGCTATTCTAAGGGCACTATGCTGGATGGTGTTCAGACGTAATAGAGAACTTTTCCTGGCGGAGTCGTAGATAGGTGCTCCATAATCTAAGCGCGATCTTATTAAAGCTCTATAGAGGTGTAGGAGAGAGCTTCTGTCAGCACCCCAGGACATAGCAGAGACAGCTCTTAGGATATTAAGTTTTTTAAGACAAGTATTCCGGAGGTATGCCATATGGGAAGCGAAGTTAAGTTTGTTATCTAAATGTAAACCCAACAGACGGAAATTGGTAGTGACAGGAATGAGGCTGTTATTTAAAAATATTTCTGGATCCGGATGTAGTTTCCGTTTTTTACAGAAATGAATAGCAGCAGACTTCTTTTCTGCTAGGGAATAACCGTTCCGCAATGCCCATGATTCTATTCTAGCTATAGCAATTTGAAGTTGCCTTTCAATGGTGTTCATAGTCTGGGATTGAGTAGAGATAATGAGGTCATCGGCGAACATGTACGATTGTACTGTATTTGGTACATCCCTTGTCATGTTGGTGATTCTTATTGCAAATAACGTTGGACTCAGAATGGAACCCTGTGGTACACCTTCCTCTTGTTCAAATGTTTTAGATAAATTATTCATGTATCTGACCTGAAAAGTTCTATGGCATAGGAAGCTTTGAATAAATTGGGGTAGATGACCTCTCAAGCCGAAAGAATGAAGATCTTGTAGAACACCATATCGCCAGGTGGTATCGAAGGCTTTCTGAATATCTAGATTAATCATAACCAGATGCTGTCCCCTTATGAAGGCATTCCGTATATTTGACTCTGCTTTTATCATTACGTCTAAGGTGGAACGATTTTTTCGGAACCCGTACTGATTACTATTTAGCAAGTTGTTTGTTTCCAGGAACCAGATTAAACGCCGGTGAACCATTTTTTCCAGGACTTTGCCTAAACAATTGGTCAGTGAAATTGGCCTATAATTATGTGGAAAGGTACGATCCTTTCCGGGCTTTGGGAAGGCTAGAACTATTGAGTGACACCAGGAGATAGGGTAAGCATTTTCTAAGAATATTCGGTTGTAATAGTTTAACAGTGATCTTTTTGCTCTGTCGTTCAGTTGTTTCAGCATTATATAGTAGATCCCATCTGGGCCAGCAGCGCTATTTGATGTTTTATTGAGCGCTCCAAAAAGCTCTGTTAATGTGAATGGTTGGTTATATGGATGTGAAACTCTGGTGGAGAAATTAATCTTATGCTGCTCTGCAGTTTTTTTAATTTGCTGAAAGGCTGGTTTGTAGGAGGCTATTGCTGATATACTGGCGAATGATTCCGCTAAGGCATTTGCTATTTCTCCCGGGGATGACAACTCTTTCCCTTCCCAGTTTAGTATTGTAGCTGGGGACTGAATGTATTTGCCATTAAGCATTTGTATTTTCCTCCAGATAATTCTGCTGTCTGTATCCTTGTTTATGCTCGAGGAAAAGCTGATCCAGGCATCTTTCTTTGCTTTTCGTCTTATTTGGCGGAACTTGGCTTTCAGTCTTTTGAAGTTAATTAGATTGGTAGTTGTGGGAAATTTACGAAATAAATTCCAAGCTCTATTTTTGTACTGTTTGGCGTGTGTACAATCTTGATTCCACCAGTAATTACTATGTTTCCGTTTCCCTGAGAAAGATTTTGGTATTGCAGAGGTAGCAGCTCGTAATATTTGATTAGTTACATGTTCTGTGACATTGTCTATGGGTTGAGATTGGATTATTTTGTTGTCTAACTGCACATGAGAGGCATATTCATACCAGTGTGCCCTACGAAATTTCCAAGAGGAACGACGTAGTGAAGGAGAGTTTACCCGTGTTTGCAGCTTGCAGAGAATCGGAAGGTGGTCACTGTTTAGTGGATTTTCAAGAACCGACCACTCCATAATACTATATAAGGAAGGAGAACAGATTGATAGGTCTATTGCACTCATGGATCCTGTCGAAAAATGAATATAGGTAGGTTCACCAGTGTTCAGAAGGGTAAGTTGATAAGAGTCCAGAAGGGATTCTATTAACTTGCCTCTCTTGTCAATTGTTAGAGATCCCCACATCGGATGATGAGCATTAAAATCTCCAAGTAAGCAGAAAGGAGACGGTAGCTGTTCTATTAGACTTTCTAGGTCATCTGAAGAAAATGAGAAATTAGGAGGAATATATATAGAGGCTATTGTAAGAGTGATGCCAATGTCAATGCGCACTGCCACTACTTCAAAGGGAGACTGAAGAGCAATATGTTTCGATGGTACGTTGTTTCTTATAAGAACCGCCACTCCTCCATGGGCTGGAGAGTCGATACTTCTATCTCTTCTAAAGATAGAGTAATCTTTTATAGTAGGACAAACTTGTGAATTTAAATAAGTTTCCTGAAGGGATATGGCTGCTGGATCATAACGGTGGATGAGATCACATATATCATCTTTTATACTGCGAAACCCTCTACAATTCCATTGAAGAATTCTTTCCATTAAGCGGTTTTGTTGGTTGTTTTTGTTTCTGACTGCTTTTTAGTTGTGACTTGTTTACATCGATCCGATTTTCCTTTGTCTTTCTTTGGAAAGTAGGGGCGTGTTACGTCCATCTCATCAGTCGCATGAAGTTCTAATATGGCCTCTTCGGAGTCATTGTGCTGGTCAATATCCATTCTGCTTGGATTTGGTGGTTTCAGTACCATGGTTTCTGTCACTTTTTGTTTTGCTGTTGGGTTTACATTAGCTGGAATGGTAATTGGGGTATTACAGGCTTGTTCAGTTTTTTGTTGCGAAGGACACTGTTTGGGAGCAGAGAGAATGGAGCGTGCCCAATTAGCGATGGACATATTTGGGGGAACAGCAACATCTGTTTGTGTACCTATTGACTGAAATTGTTTAGCAGCCATTGCATATGTACGTGTTCGATCTGTTTTTAGTACTTGCCTTCTGGCCTCTGAATATGTCACTTTATTTTCAACTTTATATTTCTGGATTGTTTTTCCTTGCTTCCAAAGTTCGCAACTTTTGGAAAAAGCTGGGTGATCACCCTTACAGTTTGGGCAAACAGAAGTCGTAGCAGTGCATTCAGTTTGATTGTGCTCCTTCGATCCACAAATTGGACATACTGACTCACCTCGACATGCAGTTTGGGAGTGTCCGTATTTTTGGCACTTGTAGCACCTGATTGGGTTTGGGATGTAAGGCCGGACACGGCAATGGAGATAGCCTGCTTTGACAGATGATGGTAGGATGGGAGAGCTGAAAGTAAGAATTATGCTCCTAGTGGGAACAAGCACACCATCTTTCCGAGTCATAATTCTCCTTGCTTGTATGACTTTTTGTTTACCTAGTTCTTGAACTATCTCCTCCTCTGATACAGTTAGCAAGTCCCATTCTGCGATTACTCCCTTCGAGGAGTTTAAGGTGGCATGGGGAGTAACTTTTATTGGTTGTCCGCCAAAAGTAGTCATCTTTAGTAATTTTTCGGAATGCTGTGGTTTCATAGTCTCTACAAGAAGGTCTCCAGACTGGAGCCGCTTTACTGTTTTTGGTGAGCCTGCAGCAGACTCGATGCATTTTTGAATAAGGAATGGGGACAGTTTACTCAGAGGCAACTCTGATAGAGAGTGTAGTATGAGGAAAGCTGGTATTTCCTCTTGTGGGGTTGTTTTCAACCTCTTTGGTTGAGAATAGTCATTTTCGGTGTCTTTTTCTAGTCTTGAGCTCGATGGCTCTAAAGGTGGAAAAGAATTGTTTTCCATCTTTGCTCCTTTCAGCCCCGGGAGAGTGGATTTCTTCTCCCAGGTTACCGGCCCCGCCACGGGGAGGCAGGAGCAGTGCCGCTAGAGTGACCAAGCGGTATAAGGGTTAATGCGTTAGTTGAAAGAGAAAAAAAGAAAGGTGAATTTCCTTCCTGTAACTTAGTTACAATTCGTAATACTAAGTTAATAAATAATTAATGGGAACGTAAGAAAACTTTTACAAATGAAAATAACTGTAGCTTTGACAAAAACGCTCTAGAAATCACTCAGGGAATCGCTTGATCACTATAACGCTTGGCACCCGGGGCCTATCGCAACGAACCACTAGTCGCAATTTGTCGCGAATGAGCTACAACAGCCGACGGCCACATTGCGTACCTTTGTTATCAATGAAGAACAAGACAGCACGCCTCCTGTGGGCACAGCAACACCAGCACTGGACTATCGAGGATTGGAAAACTGTTGATTGGTCTGAGGAGACAAAAGTTCCTGCTGCATCATTTTGATGAAAGGCTCAGAATTTGGCGAAAACAAGATGAATCCATGGACCCGTCATGTCTGACAACTACTGTGAAAGGTGGTGGGGCAGTGTTATGGTGAGGGGAATGTTTTCTTGGTACACGTTGGGTCCATTGATACCCATAGATTCACGTCTGAATGCCACATCGTACCTAAACATCGTTGCTGACCAAGTGAATCCGTTCACGTTGATAGTTTATCCTCAGTCAGATGGTTACTTCCAGCAGGATAATGCGCCGGTGCACATAGCCCGAATCACTATGGAATAGTTCCAGGAACATGACAATGACTTTTCTTTGATGCAGTGGCCCCGCTGATCTCAATCCTATTGAACATCTTTGGGATGAGCTGGAAAGTGCTGTTCGCTGCAGGCCTACACCTCCGTCCGAGTCTCAAGGAACTGCGTGACACACACACATGTCTGCATGGTACTCCATTCCTGCTCAACGTTTTCAGCATCTTCTTCAATCCATGCCTAGACGAATTCAGGCTGTTTTGAAGGCTAAAGGAGGCTGAACACGCTACTAGGCAGATGTACCTAATAAAGTGGCAGCACAGTGTATATGACTTCTGAAGACCGCCACTTTTTCATTTTTTTTTTTTTTTCTTTTTGATGAATTTAAAATCGATCACTTTACACTTTCAATTATTTCAATGATCATTCCAACGAACATTTTATCGAAATGTGGAGCGATGGAAATTAGAAAACCACGCACTCCCCTTCTTTTTTTTTTTTGTAGTTGTTGGCGCATCGGCTTCTGCGGCCATAATGCACCTCCCAAAGTTTTTGCATTTTACACTGATCCAAGCCCGAGGCGGGATTCGAACCCGCGACCTTTGGGTTGCCCGGAAGGACTGGGGCTTAAAGAAGAGAACGCTGTCACTCTTCTATAAGGCAGTTTTCATCCCGGTTTTCACCTATGCTTCTGGAGTCTGGTACAAGAAGGCCAATACCGTAGTAAACAGATCGCGCCTAGGAACTATCCAGCGCTCTCTTCTCCTTCTGTCCTCGCGTGCTTGTCGCACTGTCAGCACCCATGCGCTACAGGTCCTCACTGGATCTCTTCCACTGGACCTGGAGATTGTTCGTCATGGGTTGCTCTACCAAATAGCCAAAGGAAGAGCAGTTACTTGTGCAGGTTTCACCACTGACCCAGCAAATAATAGAAACGCTGAAAAGATGAGACTTAATGAACATCTAACAGACACCTGGCAAGAAAGATGGCAGACATCAACTAAAGGCGCTGTCACCAAAAGATTCCTCCCTGATGTCAGGGCCTTCTACCCCCTCACACCTGTCTGGTTTTCACCAGGACTCTATGCTACCTACCTCCTCACTGGACATGGCTCCTTCCAGAAAAAACTACATGACTTCAGAATTTCAGACTCACCCCGCTGCCACTGTGGAGAGGATCAGACGTGGGAGCACCTTGCCCACAGCTGTGAAATCTACGAGGACTTCAGGAGGATCCTAATAACAAAACTACGCTTCAACTACCAAAATCAAGAACACCTCACCCTACAGAATGAAGAAACTTACCGAGCTCTGACTCAATTTGCAATGGACTTATTTACCAGGCAGAAAGCACTACCACCACCTTAGTATCCGAATCAATAGGTCATAACAACCATGACTGCCAATTGTTGCTATTCATCATTGAGCCATGAATGCTAATGCCTTGGACCAACTTGCACAAGACTTGACCAGCAGTGCAATCAAAGACAGGGTCCACACATACTTTGACAAATTCCTCATCATTGATTCCTGGACAAACTTTTCTCGACCAGACGTGACACATCTCATCAAGAAGAGGCCTAGCATCGATCCCTGGACTTGACCATTAATCTTGGACTCCCGGTTTTGACCACCCCCACTGTTCGTTCTGATGGACTACTGGACCAGCCTTCAGTCTGGATGCGACAAAGACTCACCAAATGGAGTCCCAATGACGGCACCTGAACTAGACCTTACTGAACGTGACCCATCCACCATAGCAGCACTCACACTGCTGGATTTCCAGCAAGTTGTCGGCTGCAACTGACTGGCCGTGCTAGCTGTACCTACCCTGAACTTGCGGGGTATATCTCACTCTCATTTTTTTTTTTTTTTTTCCGGCTTTCTTCTGTTTCCTGCCATCCGTTCTTTACTCCCCCCCCCCCCTATTTTTCTCTTACAGAAAGATGTTTTTTTTTTTTTTTATTTATTATTATTATTTTTTATTTTTATTTATTTTTTTTTTTTGTGGGGAGGTGGTTTTCGTCCACCCGCCACCCCACTCTTCTCTCTGGTGAGGCGTTGGGCATGCCACACTGTCATCAGGGGCCATCTTCTCTATTGGCCCCTTTCTTCTGTTTCCTACCCTCCAGTCTTTTTGCCTTCCTCCCTTACTTTTCACTTGCACAACGTTTTTTTTTTTTTTTTTTTAGTTTATATATATATTTGTGTGTGGGTGTGTGTGTATATATATTTTTATATACACACACACTCATGCCCCCACAGGACTAAATCTAAAAACATCAAAATTACTGCCCGACCTATTTGGCCCTAGAACAAGTTATCAGCGAACAACCCTACGCTCTGTTAAAATTACAACCGTTGCTCAAGAAACAGCGATCATCTCATTCTTAAATCTGGTCCTAGCCACTGAAATCCCAGGAAAGTAGGTGGCAGGACCCGCCAGAGTACTCTAGCTACAGTGGTACACCCGGTCAGCCTCCCCGTGGCATGGTGTGGTAACGTCGGGTCCCACTAGGGGCTCGGCGGCTAATAGACCGGAGGAACAAAGGGCACAACACAATACACAGCACATGACCCCCACACACTTCAAATCTCTGGCCCCGATACAATGTACACCCGCGGAGATGGGAGAAATCCCAGGAGCCGTTAGACACTAACATACCTTATACCTTTGGGTTGCCAGGCAGGCACTTTACGCACCCGGCTAGCCCGGTCGGCCCCCTTCTTTCACCCATAATTGTTTATTTCGATAGGTTTTCGCTGAAAATCACTGGACATCCGCTGAATTTCAGGAAAAAGTTCAATTGGCAATTTAGTGGTCTGCCCATCTTTACAAAATTTAGAGGAACCTGTCAGATCGCTTGTAATAATGGAAGTCAAGACACTATCATAAATTAATCGGGAGAATATACCACATCTATGTAAAGCACTGATAAAATTTCGTGGAGGTTGTTGTTGTTGTGCTTGGATTTTTCTGGTGCAAAGGCTACTTAGGCCATATTGCACATATCATAGTAGTTAGTACTAATTTTATTGGCTTCTATGGGAGCAGTTAGAAACGGTTATACAGGGTGTTTCAGTTAAACGTTTCAGAACTTCTAAGAGGGGTAGGGTACATCCTGACAACTCGAAATCATATACCAATGGGCAGAATCGAAAATTCCGAGCTTTAGTGCAGGGAATCTTAATTTCGCACAAGAACGCCAAGTTAGTAGGATGGATGATTACACGAACGCAGAGTTAGCCGATATGCATTTGGCGTACGGGGCTGCAAATTGTAGTGGGCCAGCCGCACAGCGTTTGTACGCGGAACGATATCCGACGAGGCGTATTCCCAGTCATAATTTCTTTGCAAGACTGCACCAGAGGTTAGCTGAGAGAGGTTCATTTGAAAGAGCTGACAGGGACAGGGTAAGAAGAGCACGGACTCCAGCCGTCGAACAGAATGTGCTGCAGCATGTACAGGGGAATCCAAGAACGAGTACACGAAGTCTAGCAAACGCAGTCGGGGTTTCCCATTGCAGCGTCTGGAGGATTCTCCGAGAACAAGACATGCATCCGTTTCACGTGCAGCGTGTCCAGACACAGCAACCGGAGGATTATGCACCTCGTATTGCTTTCGCACAGTGGTACCTTGGAAAATGTGCTACAAATCCCCTTTTTCCTGCTGAAGTGTTGTTTTCCGATGAGGCATCCTTCACAAGGGAAGGAATTTTCAACACGCATAACGACCATATCTGGGCTGTCGAGAACCCGCATGCAATACGACGTCTTGCAGCACAGATTCGATTTTCGGTCAATGTATGGGCCGGTATTATGGGAGATCACCTCATCGGACCTTACCTGTTACCGTGTCGTCTAACCGGACCTATCTACTTGATCTTTCTGCAGCAAGTATTGCCACAACTTTTGAGAGATGAACAGATTTCTGCATCGACGCAACAGACAATGTGGTTCCAACACGATGGAGCCCCTGCCCATTATAGCGGAGATGTTCGTAACTACCTGGATGTCACATTTGGTCAACAGGGGATCGGACGTGGTGGTCCCGTGCGTTGGCCTGCTCGGTCACCCGACCTATCATGTCTTGATTTTTATTTCTGGGGGTCATATGAAATCGCTAGTTTATGACACCCTGTTGACAATGCTGAGGAGCTGGTAGCAAGAATCGCAGTAGCTGCCGAAGAAATTCGAAATTCGCCTGGAGTATTCCAGAATGTTCGGATGTCCATGCGTCGGAGATGTGAGGCGTGCATTGTAGCCCGTGGAAGAAACTTCGAACACTTAATTTAATCCATGTACCTTTTGCTTCTTTTCATGTATTATTAAAACGATTTCTCACTTACGGTCTCTTTTCTTTATGGTGCTTCTGTGTACAACTTCAGGAAAGCATTTCCGACCCCACATTGCTATATGATTTCGAGTTGTCAGGATGTACCCTACCCCTCTTAGAAGTTCTGAAACGTTTAACTGAACCACCCTGTATAAACCTATTCGTTTCAGAAAGAAAAAGAATTCTGTAAGGTTTGAATTTTCGCCTATGATATGGCTAAGTGACAATTCCTGTAAGTTTGAGAGAAAAGTGAATGAAATTAGACGGGAGTTGTTATTATACAAGATGCATTCCAGGAGTATGTGTTTTATTGTGAGTGGCTTGTGGCAATGTGAACACTGTGGAGGGTCATTACCTGATAACAGGAATAGATGGGTCAAATGGGTGTGGCCTATTCGGGCTCTGGCCAGGACAAATTTCGTGGAGGATATTTTGATGAAAAATCAATAAACTTGTTAATAGTTTAAATATTTTTGCTGTACATTTTTCAATGCTTCATGAAGAAATCTTAAAACACTTTATAGCGGTTTTTTATATATTAAACCTTACATTGTCACAGTTAATTTAAATAAATCAATCAATCAAAGGATGAATGGTCCCTAGTCACGAATGGTCGTTAGTGTAGTATCTCAAATAGAGAGCTTAATGTAATTTTTAAATTTTTACCTCCATTATCGACAGAAAAAGAGGGGGGGGACACGAAAATTACATTTTCCTCTCTGGCGCCGCCATTTTTAATTTTAAAATCATAATTTAAACCTACTCGTTGAGCTCTTTCCAACTGTGTATAATAAGCTACAGGTTGTCGACAACATTTTTTGCGTTTCTGGTTGTTTCATTGGATGCAAATTCGATTCTGATTTTTCTGATTTTAGCGGGAAATACAAAATTATCGTGCTGTTGTTTAGTCGTCGTGCTGCTCTGCTGCCCTCGGTTATTGTGTGTTCATGAATGTTGCAAAAGGACGGATGTAAGACTGTAATTGAAAGGTGTATTTTCAGTGTGGATATCCCAAGCGAGGAGCACATCAGAATGGTAGATTTTGAAGGCTCGAATAATGCGCTGATCCTTGAGATAAATTAGTGCAATTGTGGTCCTTGGCAGAAATGCGACTCCGATCTTGCCATCTTTCGATTCTAGGACATCAGCTGAAGGATGAGGCGGACAATGATACAATATTAACAGGGCCATTTCTTGAAATATTTTGGAAAGCAAGTGGCGTCTGACCGATGGTACAAACTCACTTTCAAACCATGGAAATAAATATCACTCGTCATTCAACCGTTGGAGCTATCTTTAATTGGCGTTATGTAATTAGCGTTCATTATGTAATTAGCGTTCCACTGATATACTCTTTTATTGCATCTGTATCCGAAAGATAAGTTTATTTTCCCACCAACTTAAACAGTGACAAGTCAATATTTCTAAAGTTATGCACAATCCCACAGTACACAAATGGTAAAAATACTGCATAAAATTAAGAAGTACGAACATTTCATTTATTTTTGCTTTCCGTTTTTCGCTCGATTCACACAAGCAATGTCGGAATATAAGCCACAAATTTAACACTTCGGTATTGCACTGCCCTCTTTTTGTTACTTCACAAAATTAAGTAATTTATGTTTATTTATGTATTGATTATTATTTTTCATAAATTCTAAATGGGTTTCTCCTTTCAGGGTGGACGATTAGAAACTCCATTTAATTCCACTATGGATGATAACAGAAGAAGTTATTTAATTTGTGAATATCGTGAGAAAATATTTTTTAAGCATTCATCTCTTCGTAGACAGGAAAATTCACTTGGTTCAAGATACCCTCAGATCTCAAAGCTCCGACGAACTGTTTTGCACTTTTAATAATGTGAGTATATTACGAGAGTCAGCTTACCCTATGATGCACAACAGTATCGACAAACACGAGAGCTCTTCCCTTTGTGACGTTTACCCGCAAGTAAAAAAGAAGCCTGTTACTTGCGAATTTTGTGACAAGTCGTTTTCTGCGTTATCAAATCTGTCTAAACATAGAAGGATCCATACAGGCGAAAAGCCCTATTCGTGTGACACCTGTGGAAAAATGTTCTCTGATTCATCAAATTTTCGAAAGCACAAGTTGGTCCACACAGGGGAAAATCCATTTGCAAAGCTGCGACGAACTGTTTTGCACTTTTAATAATGTGAGTATATTACGAGAGTCAGCTTACCCTATGATGCACAACAGTATCGACAAGCACGAGAGCTCTTCCCTTTGTGACGTTTATCCGCAAGTAAAAAAGAAGCCTGTTACTTGCGAATTTTGTGACAAGTCGTTTTCTGCGTTATCAAATCTGTCTAAACATAGAAGGATCCATACAGGCGAAAAGCCCTATTCGTGTGACACCTGTGGAAAAATGTTCTCTGATTCTTCAAATTTTCGAAAGCACAAGTTGGTCCAACTCAGGGGAAAATCCATTTGCAAAGCTGCGACGAACTGTTTTGCACTTTTAATAATGTGAGTATATTACGAGAGTCAGCTTACCCTATGATTCACAACAATATCGACAAACACGAGAGCTCTTCCCTTTGTGACGTTTATCCGCAAGTAAAAAAGAAGCCTGTTACTTGCGAATTTTGTGACAAGTCGTTTTCTGCTTGTTGTTGTTATGGGCGTTTAATGGCGCATAAGCTACTATGGCTATAATGCGCCTATTCATTTTTTATATAGGGAAATCAAAAAATTTTTATAAAATCAGAAATGATTAAAAAGTCCAATCTGCTTCAGAAAGTTGAAAAATTCGAAAATATTTGCCTTGTCACCAATGAGATTCTCTAAAGTTATTGGTTTATTAAGATTTACCAGTGATAGCAGGGTTGATGCTCTGTCTTGTCTATAGTAGGGGCAGTCAATGAGTATGTGTTTAACAGTCAGATTTATATAGCAATGTGGACACTGTGGTGGATCGTCTCCTCTAAGTAAATAAAGATGGGTTAGATGGGTATGTCCTATTCTTGCCCTTGATAGGACTACGTCTTCTCGTCTTGATGTACGGATACTGGAGCTTTTTTGGATCGTGTTTAAATTGAAAGAATTTATTATTTGTTTGAGAGTGCCAGATTGTTGTCCATTCTAACAAGCATGCAGCTTGAATAGCTACTGCAAAGTCTGATGGCGGAACAGGGATATTAGTTAAGTCTAAGCTAGTGTGGATTTTTTGCGGCTTTGTCAGCCAGTTCATTGCCCAAAATACCAGAATGTGCTGGAATCCAACAGAAGATGACCTGTTGATGGTGCTCTTCAATTTTTAGTAATATGTTTCGTATTTCTTCTATAACAGGGTGAACTTTATCTGAGAAATTACATAAAGCCATGATTGAACTAAGCGAATCGGTGTAAATAACTGATTTTAAAGATCGATCAGCACAGAGATTTTGTAAGGCCAGTTTAATTGCATATATTTCAGCTGAAAAGATACTGAATTCAGATGGAAGGGATACTGAAATAACGGTATTCGGGAACACTGCAGCTGCTCCAACGTTTGAATTTGATTTAGAGCCATCTGTATAAATTGGGGAAAAATCACTATATCTTTGAGTGTGAACTGCATGAAGTTGTATGATATTAGATGCTTGTAGAATGTCTTTTCCCCATTGGCAGAGATAAGTGTCACAAGTCACCAGAGGAAGAGAAGCCCATGGTGGTTGGCAGCAGGTTGCTACCTGTTGTACGGAATGAACGGAAAGATTCCAAACTTCCATCAGTTCAAGGAGACGAAGACCAGCTGGCTTTACTATGCTAGGTTTATTTCTGAAGAGGTTTTCTAGTGGTGGATTGAACAAGTATGACTGAATCGGATGCGAGGCACAGCTTTGTATCTTAACGGCATACTTTAGTAACAGTGTTTTTCTACGTAACGATAATGGGGGCTCATGAGCATCAATATAGAGACTATGTTTGGGCGACGTTCTAAAAGCACCAAGTGCAATCCTCAAAGCACTGTGTTGAATGGGATCAAGCCAGCGTAATGCGCTCATTCTGGCAGAATCATAGATGGGAGCTCCATAATCAAGGCGGGATCTGATTAATGACCTGTATAGCCGAAGCTGAGAAATACGATCTGCACCCCATGTTTGGGCGGATAAAGCTTTGAGAATGTTTAACTTTTTTAGACAGGAAGTACGTACATTTTTAATATGGTCTATAAAATTTGTTGTCAAGGATTAATCCTAGAAATCTGATATTATTAGTGACCGGGATGGAGACATTAGAAATTTGAAGTTCGGGATCTGGATGAAGTTTGCGCTGCCTACAAAAATGAATTGCAACTGTTTTCTGCTGCGAGAGCCGATAGCCATTGATGCTAGCCCACTGTTGTATTTTATTTAGTGATATCTGAAACTGCCGTTCAATAGACCTCATATTTTGGGTATGGCAGGAGATGGAGAGGTCATCTGCATAAAGGTAAGTCTCGATTGAATTTGGAAGCTCTCTTGTAATAGAATCTATTCTAAGAGCAAACAGAGCGGCACTCAGTACTGATCCTTGTGGAACACCTTCTTCCTGCATGAACGTTGTAGAGAGAGCATGTTGGTACTGAACTTGAAACGATCTAGTGCATAGGAAGTTTTGAATAAATATAGGAAGGTTGCCCCTCAGACCAAGGGGGGGCGTATAGATCACCAAGTATGCCATGCCGCCAGGTGGTGTCAAAAGCCTTCTCTATGTCTATTGAAACCATTACAAGATGTTCACGTTTAACGAAGGCATTTCGAATGGCGAATTCAGCCTTGACCAAAGATCTAAGCACGACCTATTTTTACGAAAGCCATATTGACTATGGCTCATTAGATGTTCTGACTCAATGATCCAGACGAGTCTTCTGTGGACAATCTTTTCTAGGATTTTTCTGAGGCGGCTTGAGAGAGATATCGGTCTATAGCTATGGGGGTTGGTTGGATCTTTCCCAGGCTTTAGAAGTGCCAAAACAGTAGAGTGATGCCAGGAAGCTGGAAAAACATTTTCTGAAAATATACGATTGTAAAAAACCAGCAGCAAGCGCAAAGCTTTGTCATCAAGATGTTGTAGCATCACATAATAAATCCCATCTGGTCCTGCAGCACCATTGTGGGCTGTTCTAATAGCATGCAAAAGTTCAGAGTATTGCAGAGGTTTGTTATATGAAAGAAGGCGGGCAGTGTGAAAGTTTATAGAATGCTTTTCTTTGGTGTTTTTAATTCGTTTGAATGATGTAGAAAAGGCTGATGCTGCTGAGATTTCAGCAAACGTACTGCCCAAAGCATTGGCAATATCTAAGGGACTGGATAGATCTTGTCCTTTCCAGGAGAGAATTGGAGAAGGTATAGTAGGAAACTTACCAGATAACTGTCTAATTTTTTTCCATATAGTTTTCTGATCAGTGTTTCTGTTAAAGGTCGATGCAAAACGGGTCCAGGATTCTTTCTTGGCTTGTCTTTGTACAAATCGTGCTTTTGCTCTTAGTTTCTTATAGTTAATGAGATTGGTTGTGGTTGGACATCGCCGAAATAAATTCCAGGCTTTAATTTTTGCTTTCTTTGCTTTTGTACATTCCTCATTCCACCAGTAATTGTAATGCTTGCGACCAGGGGGATTTGATAATGATATTGTCTCCTTGGCCACTTTTAGAATATGTGACGTGATGTAGTCTGTCACATTATCAATATTCTGGAGCTGGATTTTTTCCTCATCAAGAGAGATTGATATCCGAAATTTTGCCCAGTCTGCCCGAACAAATTTCCATTTCCTGCGGGGTTTATTTGAAGGAGTCTTTGATATTAAAAAATTGCATATGATTGGAAAGTGATCACTGCCCATAGGATCATTTGAAACATGCCACTCTATGCTTGGGACCAGGACTGGAGAACAAATTGAGAGATCTATTGCTGAGGTGTGTCCAGTTGGGAGTTGTATGTGAGTGTGTGCACCAGTATTGAGTATGGTAAGATTTTGTGACTCTAGAAAGCTTTCAATTAGTCGACCCTGTCTATCTAGTTTAGGATCGCCCCATAATGGGTGGTGCCCGTTAAAATCTCCTAATATACAGAGGGGTGGAGGTATCTGTATGAAGAGATCTTCAAGGTCTTTTAAGGAGTAAGTATGGTTTGGTGGTAGGTAAATTGAGACAATTGTCATTGAAATACAGTGAGTTATATGAACAGCGACAGCTTCTATTTCAGTTTGAAGTGGAATATGTTTAGTTGGGATATTTGAATTTATTAGGATTGCTACACCACCATGGGCAGCATTTGTTCTATTACGATCTCTTCGATAAAGGCAATAATTCTTTATCGAAGGAGAAATTTGTAAGGTTAGGTAAGTTTCCTGAAGACAAAGAGCAATTGGAGAATACCGGTTAATTAAAGCATTGATGTCATCTGTGTTGCAACGAAAGCCTCTGCAGTTCCATTGTAAAACACAGGCCATTATTTATGTTTAGTTGATGGAGCTGTATCTGACTGCTTTTTGAAGGTGACTGGCTTATTTCGTTCCAATTTTGATTTGTCTTTTTTGAAAACTGGTCGACCAGTATCCATTTCTTCTTCAGCGTAGATTTCTAAAATTGGTTCTTCATGTATAGTTGTCCCATCTGTATCCATGACTATGTCATGGGTATTTTTCTTTGATTTTGGGTTTGTAATATCGGATGTATTAGCACATATCTGAGGAGGAGATGCAGCTGGTATTGTCAGTGGAGTTTTATTTGCCTGGTCTGAGAGTTTGGGTTGTTGTTTATGCACACTTGGTTGTTGCTCAGAGAGGACAGTTCTAGCCCAATCAGAAATTGACTTGGTAATGGGAACTGTGACATCTGTTTGAGTGGAGACTGTTTGGAATTTTTTTACTACATTAGCATAGGTACTATTTTTGTTTATAATAGGTGAAACTAGTTTTCTTCCTTCTTGGTAGCTGACTTTGTTTTCGATCTTGTATCGTACTATTTTTTTTTTTTTTCAGTTTTCCATTTTTCACAAATTTTGGAATATGCCGGGTGGTCACCTTTGCAGTTCGCGCACGTCATTTTTGCAGCAGAACACTCACTCTGATTGTGATCTGAGGACCCGCAATTCGGGCAGACAGAAACTCCCCTGCATACAGTTTGCGAATGGCCAAATTTTTGGCACTTAAAGCACCGGACTGGGTTCGGGATGTAAGGTCTTACCTGACACCTAAGGTAGCCAGCTTTTATAGTGGTAGGCAGGTTCGGTGTTTTAAATGTGAGTATCACTGTCCGAGTAGGGACAGACTCTCCATCTTTTTTGATGACGATTCTTTTTGCGTGTGTCACATTTTGATCTTGTAGTTCCTGGACGAGTTCATCCTCTGATACGTGTAAAAGATCCCACTCTGATATTACCCCTTTAGAGGAGTTTAAGGTGGCATGTGGGAATTCCCACATGCCACCATTCGTGGGAATTCCAAAGGTAGTTACTTTTAACAGTCTCTCAGCGTGTCTACGTTCGGTCATTTCAATTAATAAATCTCCGGATCTCAGTCGCCTAACCATTTTTGGAGGGCCAGCCACATTTTCAAGACATTTTTGTATCAAAAATGGGGAAAGCTTACTCAATGGTTGGTCTGTGGAGGAGTGTAGAATTAAAAAGAGAGGTACGGTATTATCCGTTCCTTCTTTTTTTTGCCGTTTAGCATAAGATGTTGTGTCATCATGATCTCGATCATGTCTATCTAAGTCTGGATCAAAAGATCCATAAGTGGACTGTTTAATTTTGTCCATCATTGCTCCTTTTTGCCCTGGGAGGGTGGCTTTCTTCTCCCAGATTTCCAGCCCCGCCACGTGGAGGCAGGAGCGATGCCACCAGTGACCAAGCGATAAAGGAAGGTTATTAGTTAGTGCTTTGATAAATAATCCTATGTACAAGGAGAAAGGTGTCTTTCCTTTCTGTTAGGTAGGCTAAATTCTTTACTTTAGAACAGCAAAATTAAATAACTGTGGGAAACGAAGGATACTACTATAATTATCAGCCGCTCTTTGAGAAAATCGCTTTAATATCACTTAGAAATCGCTATAGTCACTCGCTTGGCACTCGGGGCCGTCGTTTTCTGCGTTATCAAATCTGTCTAAACATAGAAGGATCCATACAGGCGAAAAGCCCTATTCGTGTGACACCTGTGGAAAAATGTTCTCTGATTCATCAAATTTTCGAAAGCACAAGTTGGTCCACACAGGGGAAAATCCATTTGCAAAGCTGCGACGAACTGTTTTGCACTTTTAATAATGTGAGTATATTACGAGAGTCAGCTTACCCTATGATGCACAACAGTATCGACAAGCACGAGAGCTCTTCCCTTTGTGACGTTTATCCGCAAGTAAAAAAGAAGCCTGTTACTTGCGAATTTTGTGACAAGTCGTTTTCTGCGTTATCAAATCTGTCTAAACATAGAAGGATCCATACAGGCGAAAAGCCCTATTCGTGTGACACCTGTGCAAAAATGTTCTCTGATTCATCAAATTTTCGAAAGCACAAGTTGGTCCACACAGGGGAAAATCCATTTGCAAAGCTGCGACGAACTGTTTTGCACTTTTAATAATGTGAGTATATTACGAGAGTCAGCTTACCCTATGATGCACAACAGTATCGACAAACATGAGAGCTCTTCCCTTTGTGACGTTTATCCGCAAGTAAAAAAGAAGCCTGTTACTTGCGAATTTTGTGACAAGTCGTTTTCCGGTTATCAAATCTGTCTAAACATAGAAGGATCCATACAGGCGAAAAGCCCTATTCGTGTGACACCTGTGGAAAAATGTTCTCTGATTCTTCAAATTTTCGAAAGCACAAGTTGATCCACACAGGGGAAAATCCATTTGCTTGCATATTCTGTAGCAGGAAATTTTCACGCCGTGGTAATTGTGGGGGCCACATGTGACACATCCACACAAAAGAGAAGCCTTAACTCTTTTTGGACTCATTAACTGAGCCACGAAAAACTCACAAAAATTCATCCCATCAATAAGGAGATTCGGCCTTTCTCACTGGTGAACGAAGAGGGTGGTTACTACTACTGTGTTGCTTCTAGAGAGCTTTTTACTATTAATTACTTTATTATTTTTATAACTTATTTTTTTTTAAAAAAGTTATTACATTTTATTTTGATGAGCAGATCCATGTTTTAACTTAACGGTTAGCACGCCTTTTGAAATACGCAAATTAGCTGGTTACCACTTAGCAATGGCTATAAACCAAATAAAGTTAAATTAATACTTTATTTATTGCAGATACATTAAAAACCTGACTGATCAGTACATGTACAATAATTAAAGTATCCAAATGGTACAATTAAAACTCGGTAGGCATTTTTATATTACCACTTGAATACCATAGAAAGAGCCCTACCCAACCCAACCCTAAAATAAATAAAATAAAAATCTTCATAAACTGAATGGCATAATGAGTAATAGTATAATGATTTCATTCCCAACAAGCAACAAGTCATTCGCTAGTATTTACTACATACGATGCTAGAAATATATACAGTCGATTCCGGTTATTTGGGACGCACCGGGACTAGTGCATTTTGGCTCGATTAAGCGGCTGCCCCAATAATCCGAAGTTTCACGTAAATACAAAGCTTTGTAGTTAAAAATACAACGTATTTTTACAGCACGATAATTTTCATTTTCCACTAAAATCAGAAACGAATGTCGAAAGAACACTCAGACAGAGAGTGTAGCTTCTGCTGAATCCGGGTTACAAATGGATGAGGATTATACCTCATACCCGATAAAGCCTGCAGTGTACTTAGAGAGTCAGTGTACACCATACACCTTTGATACTTATGGGTTTTAATGTGGTCCAAGGCTAACTCTATAGCATACAACTCAGCTGTATATATGCTGCATTCTTGGGGAATCTTTCCAGATATAGAACGACCTGGAAAGATAGCAGCAGATCCAACAGACAACTCCGAGTCATCAGTGAAGACAGGCAAGAAGTCGGAATATTCGGCCGGGTGGGCAGCGTAGAGTTGGTGGTAGACAGAAGATGGAGTTATGGACTTACCCCAATTTTTAAGGGAGAAGTCGCATGATGGTAAGCGAGCATGCCAGGAAAGTTTTGGCTGAGGCTTTATGGTTGTAGCCGGTTTTTGTTATAACGGCAAATTTGAGTGGCGTAGTCGCAAAAAACGTCAAGGTATTACCTTCACGACTGAAGCTCTACAGCCGTTGTTTAAACGTGAAATTCCCACATTCTAGGGTTCTGGCTCTGAAAAGGTCTGGGTGCACCAGGTTAAGGCGTCCAGCCGCACGTCACGTTCCACCCGCGCTTTTTTGAGGTGAATGGAAGCGGCGACAGGTATTCGTTCGATCCTGTTTGAAGATATACCTGTTAAATCACCTGATGCCGCCACCCATGGATTTTTGCGCCTTCGTACTTTTGAAGAACTCTCGGAAACTTCCGCGCCAGAACTGTTGTTGTTGGTGGTGGTGGTGGTGTAGAGGATTTTCGGCACAAGGGCAACTGAGGCCAAAATGTGTCTATTCAAATATTTGGAATGGTACCGGAATTTGCCTTATTTGTTATCAGATATATTCATAAAGTCTGATTTGTTTGAGATAAGCGAAAAGCTCATCCAGATTGGCATTGTTTCCCAATAGGTTGGTTAGTGATAAAGGTTCTTCCATTTGTGTCAGAGAAAGGAAGGTAGTATTTCTGATATGGGAATAATACGAACAATCTAACAGAATATGTCGAACTGTAAGTTGTGATGAACAATGCATGCATACAGGAGGGTCATCGCCCATGAGCAGGAACAAGTGGGGCAGGTGTGTGTGCCCTATGCGCAATCTTGCCAGTATTACTTCTTCATGCCTGTTTTTCCTCAAGCTCGAGCTCCATATTTGTAGTTCTTGTTTAATTTCAAATAAGTTATTGTTTGTCTGTGTCTTCCAAATGTTTAACCATTGGTCCCTACAGATACGTCGGATATGTTTTAGGAAATCTATACAAACTACAACTGCATAATATATAAGAATCACTGGGTATTCTGCCGAATCGTATGTGAGCAAACCATAAACACTATCTCTACCATCAGTTTAGGATTACACAGCTTGCAGAACGGCTATTTTCAACAGATGACGCCTCAGAAGACTTCCCATATCGCTCAATTACAACTACTTCTGGAGTTATTCAAATACTTAGATATTGTAAATTTGGCCTGCCACTTAACCCGCAGCAGACTGCAGTCGCTTCCAAAGCAGTAATGATCTCATCAAGATCGGAAGCCCGGTGGAATTCTAGCCTAACCGTTTTGTTTAAACAAAAGCAGGAAACTGTCAAATGATACACAAAACAGAATTAGCTACTCAAGGGCCAGAGAACAACGTTCAACAAGGAAAACTCTAGAGCAATCATGAAAGATGCACTTGATAGGGAAAAGCTACCTCGATGGAGGCATAAAATTAAGACATCCAGATTTGACCAGGTTTGGATGGACCACGTCAGCAGATTTTCCAACATACATCATGAGTCACAATCGAGGAGTTTCATCCAGTTCCGTTGGTTGTCAGTGTTGGTAAAATAAGTATGCTGCACAATAACTAGTACTACATAGTATTAACTACCTCAAGGCAGCTAAAATAGCTGGAATCGATTGAGTCGCCAACTTCATGTTAAAGTGTCTCAGCCCATATCTAACTGACCCACTCCATGCAATGTATAACTCCATCCTTGCTAATCGAGTTATCTCTAAAGACTGGAATAAGTATGCTGTAAGTCGGCTCGACACTGGAGAAAGGTTCTATTCTTGTGACAAATGCACAAAGACATAATAGTTTATCAAAGTCAGAAGAGATAGCATTTTAAGGAAAAGTCCTATTCTTGTGAGTTCGGTGAAAAGACATTTTAACAAAGATGAAATTTTATGAGCCACACGAAAATCCACAATGGCGAGAAGCCTTTTTCGAGTGAGCTTTGCCGGAAATCGTTTTCATTGTCTTCTGTCTAACTGTGCACATAAGAGTTCACACAAGAGAAACACCCTTTACAGGTGCGATGCGTCGCAAAGAATTTCAGTTTGCAACTTGAATTGTCCAATTCGTATGTCTGCAATTACAGTCTAACCTCACAGAGCGCTATATATGTCTATATCTACTGCATATAAATTCTTTAAAATATTGCAGAAAGTTTTACTGCCAACTTTGACACATCAGATAGTAGCCAAACAACTTCAACAAATTCATTAAGCAATAACTAATAGATAAACAATTACTAAACTTTTGCAGTAGAAAGAACGATACTTGACGTTTTCCAAGACTGAAATGAAGTTGCAATAATATATGTTGATATAAAAGCAGCCTTCGATAGTCTCAATGTACAGGCCCTACTGCATCTGCGTCAACACGCCTTCCAAACAAATGGAAAAATGCTGAAGTTCCTGCAGTCCTTACCAAATGTGGTTCCGTTTATTTGCAACCAGATAATCAGGTCATCCAACCCCCAGTCCATGCAGGGGGGGGAGTCTTATCCGGACTCCACTTCACCGCCATGCTAATCCCTTTCTGCAAGGATAGGGATAATGTATACACTAAGGCAGGCTATATTATGGTTCTAACGGCCATCTAACCACTCCTGACTAATAGTTCAATGTGTGACATGATAAATCATAAGGTTCTAGAGCTATTCAAGTATTTTGAAAAATTTGGCCTGGCACTTAACCCACAGAAGACTGTAACGATGGTGTATTCTCTCTGGAAAAAAAATCGCCTATGCTCGTACATCGAAAATTAAATGGCATACCTGTCCCCATTGTCAAAAAACTCTTAGGGATCTTTCAAAAATAATTGACACTAACCTTGCATTCAAGTCGCATATTGACATGCTTGTAAAAAGAATGAACTCCATACGTGGCACAACCAAACAGCATCTATTGCACAAGAAACAAACTAAAACAACTGCATAATAAATAAGAATCAATGGGTATTCTGTCATATCCTGTGTGAGCAAACCACAAACATTATGTCTACCATCAGTTCAGGATTACACAGCTTGTAGAACAGCTATTTTCATCAAATGACTTCTCAGAAGACTTCCCAGATCGCTAAATTACAACTACATCTGGAGTTATTCAAATAACTTAGATACTCTAAATTTGACCTGGCACTTAACCCGCAGCAGACTGCAGTGGATCAACTCTCTTGCAGACTGTTGCGGCATCCAAAGCAGTAAGGATCTCCCCAAGATCGAAAGCCCGGTGGATTTCTAGCCTAACCATTTTGTTTAAACAAACACAGAAAACTGTCAAATGATACACAAAACAGAATTAGCTACTCAAGGGTCAGAGACGTTCAACAAGGGAAACTCTAGGGCAATCATGAATGATGCACTTTACAGGGAAAAGCTACCTCGATGCAGGCATCAAATTAACACATGGGGATTTGACCAGGTTTGGATGGACAACGTCAGCAGATTTTCTGACATACATAAGTATGCTGCGCAATAACTAGTACTACATAGTATTAACTACATCAAGACCACTAAAATAGCTGGAATCAATCGGGTCGCCAACTTCATGTTAAAGTGTCTCAGCCCATATCTAACTGACCCACTCCATGCAACCGAGTTATCTCTAAAGACTGGAATAAGTATGCTGTAAGCCGGCTCGACACTGGAGAAAGGTTCTTTTCTTGAGACAAATGCACAAACACATAATAGTTTATCAAAGTCAGAGGAGATAGTATTTTAAGGAAAAGTCCTATTCTTGTGAGTTCGGTGAAAAGCCATTTTCACAAAGAGGAAATTGTATGAGCCACACGAGAATCCACAATGATGAGAAGCCTTTTTCGAGTGAGTTTTGGCGGAAATCGTTTTCATTGTCTTCCTTCTAACTATGCACATAAGAGTTCACACCAGAGAAACACCCTTTACAGGTGCGATGCGTCAAAAGAATTTTTTCAGTTGTGCAACTTGAATTGTCGAATTCCTACACCTGAAATTAGTCTAACCTCATAAAGTGATATATGCCTATATCTACTGCATATAAACTCTTTAAAATATTGCAGAAAGTTTTACTGTCAAAGTCGACACATCAGACAGTGGCCAAACAACTTCAACAAATTCATTAAGCAATAACTAATAGATAAATAATTACTAAACTTTTACAATACAAAGAACGACACTTTTCGTTTTCCAAGCCTGAAATGAAGTTGCAATAATATATGTTGATATAAAAGCAGCCTTCGATAGTCTCAATGTACAGGCCCTACGGCATCAAAATGGAAAAATGCTGAAGTTCCTGCAGTCCCTACTACATGCTGTTCCGTATATTTGCAACCAGATAATCAGGTCATCAAACCCCCAATCCATGCAGGACTTTCATAAGGGGAGGGGGAGTCTTATCCGGACTCGTCTTCACCGCCATGCTAATCCCTTTCTGCAACGATAGGGATGATATATACACTTAGGCAGGCTATATTATGGTTCTAGCGGCCATCTAACCATCCCTGACTAATAGTTCAATGTGTGACATGATAAATCATAAGGTTCTAGAGCTATTTAAGTACTTTGAAAAATTTGGCCTGGCACTTAGCCGACAGAAGATTGTAACGATGGTGTGTTCTCTGGAAAAAATCGCCTATGCTCGTACATCGAAAATTAAATGGCATACCTGTCCCCATTGTCAAAAAACTCTTAGGGATCTTTCAAAAAAAATGACACTAACCTTGCATTCACGTAGCATATTGACATGCTTGTAAAAAGAATGAACTACAAAAATCGCACAACCAAACAGCATCTATTGCACAAGAAACAAACTACAACAACTGCATAATAAATAAGAATCAATGGATATTCTGCCATATCGTGTGTGAGCAAACCATAAACACTATCTCTACCAGCAGTTCAGGATTACACAGCTTGCAGAACAGCTATTTTCAACAGATGACGCCTCAGAAGACTTCCCAGATCGCTCAATTACAACTACTTCTGGCGTTATTCAAATACTTAGATATTGAAAATTTGGCCTGGCACTTAACCCGCAGCAGACTACAGTGGATCAACTCTGTTGCGGCTTCCAAAGCAGTAAGGATTTCATCAAGATCGAAAGCCCGGTGGAATTCTAGCCTAACCGTTTTGTTTAAACAAAAGCAGGAAACTGTCAAATAATACACAAAACAGAATTAGCTACTCAAGGGCCAGAACAACGTTCAACAAAGAAAATTCTAGAGCAATCATGGAAGATGCACTTGATAGGGAAAAGCTACCTCGATGCAGGCATAAATTAAGACATGGAGATTTTCTAACATACATCATGAGTCACAAATCGAGGAGATTCACCCAGTTCCGTTGGTTGTCAGTGTTGGTAAAATAAGTATGCTACGCAATAACTAGTACTACATGGTATTAACTACATCAAGGCCACTAAAATAGCTGGAATCGATCGGGTCACCAATTTCATGCTAAAGTGTCTCAGCCCATATCTAACTGACCCACTCCGTGCAATGTATAACTCCATCCTTGCTAACCGAGTTATCTCTAAAGACTGGAATAAGTATGCTGCAAGACAGCTCGACACTGGAGAAAGGTTCTTTTCTTGTGACAAATGCACAAACACATAATAGTTTATCAAAGTCAGAAGAGACAGCATTTTAAGGAAAAGTCCTATTCTTGTGAGTTCGGTGAAAAGACATTTTAACAAAGCGGAAATTGTATGAGCCACACGAGAATCCACAATGGCGAGAAGCCTTTTTCGAGTGAATTTTGTCGGAAATCGTTTTCATTGTCTTCCGTCTAACTGTGCACATAAGCGTTCACACCAGAAAAACACCCTTTGGATACTGCAATTTATGCTTAAGTGCCTACGTCCCTACATCCGACAAGTTCTGTTATATATTTTTAACTCCGTGCTGTCAAACCGCTGCTTCCACACACCTAATGAAAGGAATACCCAGTCAAGTCGAGGCCAAAAATTTGAACTTCATCCCTCGTGAAACATTACAGGCCGATCTCAAACTCATCCTGCATGCTTAAGTTGCTAGAAAAGTTAGTGCTGCCGATCCTCACCAAGCTGATTTGGTTTGGTTTTGGTTTTATTGGCGCATTAGCTACTAAGGCTATAATGCGCCAAGACCATGTCATTTATAAAATAATTTAAACTTTCAGTGACCTAATTAGTTAGGTCACTATGTCAAGAAGTATAAGAAAAATGTAGATTTTATAAACGAGTAAAAATATTTATTGACTTTAAAAATCTAAAAATAGCAGACACATTGTCATTGTCGGATAAAATCTGACTGAGTGTATATGGCTCAGTCAGATGATTAAAAGCGGTAAGACGGATACTGCTAAAAACTGGACATTCGATTAAAATGTGTCTAATTGATAAAACTGTGCCACAAGACTCACACATAGGAGGGTCATCAGCCCTCAGCAAAAATGAATGAGTTAAATGACTGTGTCCTATGCGGGTCCGGGCAAGAACAACTTCCTCCTTACGATTCCTGCGCAGACTAGACTGCCACGGTTCAATTAAAGGCTTTATACGGTATAGTTTATTCCCAGTCTGTCCATTCCACAACTCCTGCCATTGGGAATGTATCTTCTCGTGTATTATTTGCCTGTAGTCTGTATAGGGGACTGACAGGCAGAGATTATTATTAGGGATTGCTGATTTGGCTGCGGTGTCAGCCAAATCACTTCCCCTAATCCCAATGTGGCTGGGAATCCAGCAGAAGCGGATGTCATATTCGCGATCATGGAGAACGTGAATCTTCTGCTGAATGCTAGACAGAACCGGGTGAGGATTATACCTCACGGATATTAAAGCCTGTAACACACTGAGAGAGTCAGAATATAAAATGAACCGTTGGTATTGGCATTCACTAATGTGATCCAAGGCTAACTTTATAGCGTGCAGCTCTGCAGTAAATATGCTGCATTCAGAAGGAATCTGCTCCGAAGTAGTGCTGTCTCTAAAGACAGCAGCAGATCCCACATATGATTCCGCCTTCGAGCCGTCTGTGTAGACTGGCGCGAAGTCAGAATGTTCAGCTCGGTGTGCTGAAAAAAGCTGCAGGTAGACAGACGATGGAGTGTCCGACTTACCCCAATTTCTAAGGGACAAGTCACATGCCGGGACATGAGCATGCCAGGGTGGAAGGGGTTGCTTTGGTGTTTGGGCAACCCTGTCTACCTTTATATTAAGTTCTTTGAGTAGCTCTTGGACACGAATACCAAAAGGACGATTGGCAGTCTTACGGGTGTTGTACAAATTTTCCCATCGCGGCTCAAAAACGGTTAGCCACGTAGGGTGGTCTGGCAGGGATTTCAGTTTTAGAGCGTAGTTTAGAGACAACTGCTTACGTCGAAGCAATAATGGCGGTTCGTTTGCTTCGACGTATAAGCTCTGGACAGGAGATGTGCGATATGCTCCAATAGCGGTACGGAGAGCCAGATGATGGACAGGATCGAGCCAACGAAGTACACTGTCTCTGGCCGAATTGTATACCAGGGACCCGTAATCCAGTCTGGATCGTACAAGTGCACGATAGATGCGTAGTAGGGTGCATCGATCCGCACCCCAAGATGTTGAGGAAAGAGAGCGCAGAATATTTAGCCCTCTTGTGCACTTTGTGCGGAGTTGACGGATGTGATCCAGAAAGGTCAGCTTTTTATCGAATACGAGTCCCAAGAATTTTGTGTCCGCTGCTATTGGAATTACATTTTGTCCGAGCTTTAATTCAGGTTCAGGATGAAGATTACGCTTACGACAAAAGTGTACGCAAACGGTCTTCTCCGGCGAGAACCTGAAGCCATTAGCAAGAGCCCAGGAGTTGAGGCGATCAATAGCTTTCTGCAGTTGTCTTTCAATAACCCTCATGTTGCATGACTGACAAAATATGCTAAAGTCATCAACATAGAGGGCACAGTTTACAGTTGGAGGAAGTTGTTCTGTGATGGAATTCACTTTGATGGCAAAAAGCGTGACACTTAGTACTGATCCTTGTGGTACTCCCTCCTCTTGGCTGAAGGAACGAGAGAGTGAGGATCCCACACGAACTTGGAAAGATCGATTGGCTAAAAAGTTTTTAATAAAAATGGGGAGTTGCCCCCTAAGGCCAAGGCTATGCAGATCTTTCAAGATGCCAAATCTCCAAGTTGTGTCATACGCTTTCTCCATGTCAAAGAACACCGACACCAAGTGTTCACGTTTTAGGAAAGCATCCCGGATGGATGCTTCCAATCTAATAAGATGGTCCAGAGTGGACCGGTTCCTTCGGAAGCCGCACTGTATGTTGGAGAGAAGGTCATTTGATTCTAAGTACCATATTAAACGAGAATTAACCATTCTCTCCAGGATTTTGCACAGACAGCTAGTCAGAGCAATAGGACGATAGTTGGTGGTGACTTTTGGATCCTTTCCTGGCTTAGGGAAGGCAAGAACGATTGCCTTTCGCCAGGAATCCGGAAACTGCCCTTCAGTAAAGATTCTGTTATACAGAAAGAGCAGACAATCCATAGATTTTGGTGAAAGATGTTTAATCATGTCGTAATGGATGCCATCTGGTCCAGCAGCACTTGCTTTGGAAAGAGCGAGGGCTCTTTTCAGTTCCTGAATAGTAAAATCCCCGTTGTAGGGATAGAGGCCCTTGGACTTAAAATTAAGTGCTTCTCTTTCCAGTTTATGTTTCAGGACCAGGAACTCTGGGGAGTATGAGGATGTTGCGGAGATGTTGGAGAATGTTTCCCCAAGAGCATTGGCTATTGCAGTTGGATCTGCAATAGCGCATCCATTATAATCTAAGATTGAAGAAGGGTGGGATGTATATTTTCCCTTCATTTTCCGGATTTTATCCCAGACTACCTTAGAGTTGGTAGACTGGTTAATAGATGATGTAAAACGGATCCACGATTCCTTTTGACTCTGACGACGGATGTAGCGTGCTTTGGCTCGTGCACGTTTGAAGGCTATAAGGTTGTTCGTGGTAGGATATCGGCGAAATATCCCCCACGCTTTGTTTTGAGCCTTTTTGGCTGCTGTGCATTGTGAATTCCACCAAGGTTTGGGAAATGGTGGAAACCGGGCTGATGTTTTTGGGACAGCAGTAGCAGCTGCGTGGACAATGATTTCTGTGATGTACGTTACTGCGTCATTGATAGGCTCCTGACTGACTGTACTGAGTTCAAAATTTGCCTGATGTTGGAAGGCATTCCAGTCAGCCTGATCAAACTTCCACCGTGGTAACCTAAAAGGAAGACACGGTCTCCCACTGTGTAACAAGGTTATCACAGGGAAGTGATCACTTCCGTATGGATTCTCCTCCACTTCCCAGGTGAGTGAAGGGAGTAGAGAAGGGGAGCAGATAGAGAGATCAATGGCAGAAAAAGTACGGGTAGGCATATGGAAGAAGGTGTTTGTTCCAGTATTTAGAAGGGAAAGGTCATTGTCATTGAGCATACGCTCTATGACTCGTCCCCTTCCGTTGATGTTAGCACTACCCCACAAGGTGTTATGTCCGTTAAAATCCCCGAGAAGTAAGAAAGGGGGAGGCAGCTGCGTTAGAAGATCATCAAGGTCTGCCTGGGAGATGTCAGTCCCAGGTGGCAAATAAATAGAGCAGACCGTTATTAAAAATCCCACTGTAAGGCGAATTGCAACAGCCTCTATGCTGGTTGTAATTAGCAAGGGCTGAACTGGGGTCTGATTACCCACAAGGATAGCCACTCCTCCATGAGCAGGACCATCCGCAATTCTATCCTTACGAAAGATTGTGATGTTATGCAGGGTGGGTTCATCATTTGCCTTTAGATATGTCTCCTGCAAGCAAAAGCAAACTGGCTCGTGCTTTTGCAGGAGGGCCTTGATGTCATCAGTATTTCGCCGGAATCCACGACAATTCCATTGTAGGAATTTAGCCATTATTTTGGCTTGGTGGGTCCATCAGGCGGCTTCCGAGGTGCTGAGGGCTTACTTTTATCAGTCTTGGCTTTGTCTTTTTTGGGGAAGAATGGACGATGTCCCGTGTCCATTTCTTCCTCCGCAAAGAGTTCCAAGACTGATTCATCCTGTACCTCCTTGTTCTCTACATCCATTGTTTCTGGTATTACGGGTGACTCTTCAGAACGTTTTTGCTCTTTTTTACCACTTGGTTTTGGTAGTGGTGGAGCACTAGGAGGTACGGATATAGAAGTGGCAACTGATTGTGTTTTTTTGGTGGGCTTTTGTGAATTTAATAAATAGCGTGCAATCGGAGTGAATGACTCTTTCGGTGGTATAGTCATCTCAGTTTGAGTACCGATAGTGCACTTGGCAGAAACCTTCTGAGCATAGGAAGGTTTCCCGCTATTTATTGGTTCGATACGTTTTCTGGCCTCTGGGTAGGAGATATTCAGCTCTGTTTTCAGTTTTTGGATTTCTTTTTCATCCTTCCACCGCTGGCATGCTCGAGAATAGGCGGGGTGCTCTCCTTGGCAATTAATACAGATCGGTTTTGAAGCTGAACATTCCTTGCTCTCGTGGTCTTTAACACCACATCGAGCACAGGCAGGGTTACCACGACAAGATGTTTGTGAGTGGCCGTATTTTTGGCATCTAAAACACCTCAGTGGGTTTGGGATGTAAATCCTCACTGGGCAGTTTAGATAGCCTGCCTTGATGGAACTTGGAGGCCTTGGGGTATTGAACGTGAGGATAAGAACTCGGGTAGGGACGAGATTCCCATCCTTTCGTATCGATATTCTTTTATAACACCACGATGATATAACACCACGTGAAGAGTTTTGTGGGGGGTTACGGTGATAGGTATTCCCCCTATGGATGTAGAGTTTAAGAATTTTTCAGCTTGTTTTGTGCTGGAAGCTTCAACTAAAAGATCGCCAGAACGCAGTCGTTTAACGGATTTTGGTGACCCTGCCAACCCTTCTAATCCTTTCTGGATAAAGAAGGGTGACATCTTTCCAATTGACTGTTCTCCGATGGAATGGAGAATGAGGAAGAGCACCAAGCTGATCCTACCAAACAATCCTCTACAGATTCACTATGTACTTCAGTAAATAAGAACTGTGACCAATCTTCTAGAAACTACTAAGGGAATCCTCACAGCCTCTAAGAACACAGAAGAACTAGCAGCCATCGAGTCTTCATTCGATGCCGTGCACATCCCATCTCTCCTAAAGCTATAAAAGAACCACTATTAGATAGGTGTTGACATCTTAGCCTTCCTCACATCTCTGCTACAAAACCGTATAGTGAAACTTTCTGAAGACAACACCCGATACTACAAGATAATCTCTGTTGGAGTCCCTCATATAAGAAAAGGGGAATTATTATCGGGGCTCCTCTTCACCGCCCTCATTGCCACACTGGTAGTCCGGGAGCTGAATACCCTGATTTACGCTGATGACTTAAAGATACTCACCCCAATTAAAGCAATTCAAGACCTCACCAAATCACAGAAGAGCTAACCTCCACACCCTCTACAATACCTGTGCACCTCAAGAAATATGGTCTATGCATCAATCCTGAGAAGTCAGAAACAATGGTTTTCTCACTCAAACAAACCCAACAATATCCACATAGCACTTATTGGAGCCCTTATACCACTTGTTCAGAATCGCATTGACCTAGGGATCAGATTCTACCAAAAGCTTTTGTTAGACCAGCATGCAGACATGCTTCTCACAAAAGCCACTAGACTGAGATGTTTATGCAAGCAACACCTGCAACATGCAACAGATAAATCAACCATCGTCAGATACATCGCAACGACAGTTTATCCCTCGCTTCTCTATGCTGCAGAGATTTGGGCATCTGCATCTCCCTCTACCACCAAACCAGTGTTCTGCTCCTAGTAGAACACTGGTTTGGTGGTAGAGGGGTTTTGATGAAAGGAAACTCGTCATTAGGGTCAAGCTGATGATGGGTCTCATCTCCTCTCCTCCCCTTCCTTCTGGGACAACTGTGCATAGAGGATTCTGGTGGCGCATCTGCGTGTAACTCCACAGCAATGCCCTTGTCGAACACGCGTTCCCCTGTCGGACCGGTTCCTTCCTCAGCAGATGTCAGCACGAGTCCAGGATCTCGATGTTGACTTGAACAAGTTTAGTCAGGATCGATAATACAGGAAAAGAATACTACTCGTTGGGTGGGAAAGAATACTACTCGTCAGGTTATAATAGTGGTGGCCAAAGCCACCACTATTATAACCTGACCCCAATCAACTCGTGAAGAGTTTTTTGGCCGCTTGTCACTGACGATCATTTTTAAGCAAGTATCATATCGGGAATACAGAGTGAACAGCGATATGTGATACGTTATTGTGTCAGGCAGGACTTAAGTGCATCAGAAACAGTTAAAGAGATATGGTAATGAGGGTCTTGGAAGGTTTACATGCCTGAAGAAAGCTCTGAATGGCTGTTGTTTGTTTAAGGGCTTTACGGCGCAAGGACAGCAAAGGCCATAATGCGCCTAACTATGGTGATATTAAGATACATAATTCTATCTGTATAGATGTTATTCAAATTTATATCGTGTTGTATAGTTTTATCTGTTTGAGGAAATCAAAAATTTTGGTCACATGTGGTGTGTCTGCTAGTAGGTCAGAAATGCTGAGAGAGGTGTTATTCGTGGTAAAATGAGATAAACATAGCTTGTCGCTCAGTACTGTACTTGGGACAATCAATAAGTAGATGATGGATAGTGAACTGAGTGTTGCAGTTTGTACACAATGGGGTCAGTGGCTGCAAGCAAATAAAGCTGTGTTAGGTGCGTGTGGCCTATCCTTAAACGGGCTAGTACTACTTCTTCATGTCGGTTCTCACGTATACTAGATCTCCATGGTTTTAGATCTTTTTTTATGCCAAGTAGCTTATTGTTGACTTGATTCTGCCAGATATGTTGCCATTTTTCAAAGCATCGTTTATTTATAATGTACTTATAGTCAGATGCAGGTATAGTGAAGGATTGGTCTATAGCAGGGGTGGGCAATAGCCGGCCCGCGACGATATTGAATCCGGCCCCCTCGGTAAATGCATAAATATAGAAAATCCATACCTGACTACACTCGCCGTAAACGTTCGGCTTAATTCGGTTCAATCGGGAATCGCGGCCAGTACAACAGTAACCAAACAGTAACGCAGCGTCAAAGAGTTATTTCCTAATTATTATTGTAGCATCGATCGAACGAAGTTCCTTTGGGTTTGACTTCTTATTGAAAAAAAATAATATTGGTGCGAGATATTTTATGTTTTATGCCTTTTCTAATTATTACAATTTTTAATTTAATATAATTTATAGTCCATAAAATGAGCCAATTAAAAAAAAAAAGAAAAATTGATGCCGAATGCCGCATTTTCAATGATAATTGGACATTCAGATATTTAATTGCAAATATAGACGATAAAGCTGTTTGTTTGGTTTGTAACGAAACTATTTCCGTTTTTAAAGAATATAATCTAAAAAGGCATTTTTCAAAAAAAACATTTCGTAAAATATAAGCTATTTTCACCGGAACAAATGAAAATTGAAGCAGAAAATTTAAAATGTGGTTTGCGTAAGCAACAAAATACTTTGAAAATTTTGTTAAAACAGATAGAGCTCTGACAAATTTAAATATTGTATTTACTTTTTTAAAAAATACATTAATAATTTGGTAATTCAAGTAATATAACATTTTTTAGGTTCTGATTTTTTTTATTAAATCGTTCAATCTATTCCGGCCCGCATCATGATACGAAAATTTCATTCGGCCCGCATCATGATACGAAAATTTCATTCGGCCCGCATCATGATACGAAAATTTCATTCGGCCCGCATCATGATACGAAAATTTCATTCGGCCCGCATCATGATACGAAAATTTCATTCGGCCCGCATCATGATACGAAAATTTCATTCGGCCCGCATCATGATACGAAAATTTCATTCGGCCCGCATCATGATACGAAAATTTCATTCGGCCCGCATCATGATACGAAAATTTCATTCGGCCCGCATCATGATACGAAAATTTCATTCGGCCCGCATCATGATACGAAAATTTCATTCGGCCCGCATCATGATACGAAAATTTCATTCGGCCCGCATCATGATACGAAAATTTCATTCGGCCCGCATCATGATACGAAAATTTCATTCGGCCCGCATCATGATACGAAAATTTCATTCGGCCCGCATCATGATACGAAAATTTCATTCGGCCCGCATCATGATACGAAAATTTCATTCGGCCCGCTGACGAAAAAAGTTGCCCACTCCTGGTCTATAGGATCGGAAGCAGTTTTGGCAGTTGTTGTTATGGGAGTTTCTGGCGCAAGGGCTACTTTGGCCATATTGCGCCTACCAAAGGTAGTGAAGCTGTATGTGATGACTGCTCTGGGAGCAGTTAAAATTGATCATACATTTGAATTCGTTTTAGGTACAAAAATAATTCGGAGAGGTTTGCATTATTATCTATGATGCGGCTGAGTGACAACGGTTCTTGTAATGACAAGGAGCTGAAAATACACTGTCGGACATTGTTAAACAAGCTACATTCAATGAGTATACGCTTTACTGTCAGTGGTTGCAAGCAGTGCGTACACTGCGGAGGATCGTTTCTTGTGAGCAAAAAAAAAGTTTTGGCAGCTAGGTCGGCCTGTTTATTTCGAGAAGTTCCAGCGTGACCAGGGATCCAACATAACAGAACTTGTTGTTTATTCTGGTTTAATTTAGTCAGAGTATTCCAGATCTGTCTAAGGGGTTATCATTTTTTGTATTGCGTTGTATAGCTTGGACATCACTAATGGAGTCGGTATAAATAACGCTGTACAGTCTAGTTCTTGAGAGTGTGTAGTTTAAGGCCATGTGGAGAGCACAGAGTTCTGCAGTATGTTGTTGTTGGTGTAGAGGTTTCTCGGCACAAGGGCAACTGAGGCCAAAATGTGTCACTTCAAATATTTGGAATGGTACCGGAGTTTGCCTTATTTGTTATTAAATATATTCATAAAGTCTAATTTGTTTGAGATAAGCGAAAAGCTCATCCAGATTGGCATTGTTTCCCAATAGATGGGTTAGTGATAAAGGTTCTTGCATTTGTGTCAGAGAAAGGAAGGTAGTATTTCTGATATGGAAATAATACGAACAATCTAACAGAATATGTCGAACTGTAAGTTGTGATGAACAATGCATGCATACAGGAGGGTCATCGCCCATGAGCAGGAACAAGTGAGTCAGGTGTGTGTGTGTGCCATATGCGCAATCTTGCCAGTATTACTTCTTCATGCCTGTTTTTCCTCAAGCTCGAGCTCCATATTTGTGGTTCTTGTTTAATTTCAAATAATTTATTGTTTGTCTGTGTCTTCCAAATGTTTAACCATTGGTCCCTACAGATACGTCGGATATGTTTTAGGAAATCTATATAGGGTACTTGGTAAGATGTAGGTGCGTTGCTCTTTGGGTGCTTGGCTGCCTGGTCTGCTGTTTCGTTACCTGTGATTCCAGCATGCCCTGGAATCCAACAGAAACTTACGGTATGATTCTGATTCCTCAAATGATTTAGACGAGACCGGATTTCTTTTACTACGGGATGTTGGGTTGAGAAATTGTTACTTATTGCGGAAAGCGCACTCATGGAGTCTGTATATATTAAACTATTAGTGTTGAGACAGATATTGATATAGCTAGGTGGATTGCATAAAGTTCTGCAGTATAACTGCTACATTCAGCCGGGAGAGATACAGATACTGTAAATGTGGGAAAGACTGCTGCAGCACCTACGGCATCATCTGATTTTGAGCCATCAGTATATATTAAGCAGCTCTCCGCATTGCTAGCGGCATGTCCTTCGTGCAGTTGCTTGATATAACAGTTTTCCATGGACTTTTTACCCCATTGTTGGAAAAAGGAGTCACACTAAGGTGGGTTTGAGGACCAAGACAGATCAGATATTTTGGTTTCTTTGAGCGTGTTTTCAAAATGAACATTCCAGCAATGCATCAAATCTTGTAGTCTAATACCAGTTGGTCTATTTTCAGTGGGTTTATTGTTATAGAATGTTACCCTTTCAGGATTGAAAAGTAGCGGTTGATTCGGATGATCTGGAAGGCTTTTAATCCTGGCTGCATAGGTGAGGAGTAACATTTTCCTTCTGAGGTGGAGTGGTGGTTCGTTTGGCTCTATATAGAGACTTTGGACCGGGGGTGTTGGAAAAGCTCCAAGAGCAGTGCGAAAAGCACCGTGCTGTATTGTATTCAGTCTTGTAAGTGCAGCTTTCCTAGCTGAGTCGTATACTATTAAACCATAATCTAGACGGGACCTGATGAGCGAACGATAAAAATGCAGGAGAGTGCATCTATCTGCACCCCATGCCATGGCAGAGATGACTCTGAGTATATTGAGTTTTTTCAAGCAGAGAGTTCTGAGATAAGTTATGTGCATGGCAAAATTAAGTTTAGTATCTAATATTAAACCTAAAAAGCGGATATTGCTGGCAAGAGGAATTGGTTGGTTCTTTAATTTAAGTTCAGGCTCTGGATGTAATCTGCGCTTTTTACAGAAATGAACTGCAATTGTCTTTTGCTTTGACAGACGATAACTATTTTGTACAGTCCATGTCTCTAACTTATTTATGGAAAGTTGTAACTGTCTCTTTACGCTGTTAATGGTTGGTGAATGGCATGATATAGCAAGATCGTCGGCATACATATATATTTCTACGGTTTTGGGAATATTCTGCGTCATGGTATTTAGTCTAATTGCGTAGAGGGTAGGACTAAGTATGGACCCTTGAGGCACCCCTTCTTCTTGAATAAAATATTGTGAAAGTACATTCTGGTGACGAACTTGAAAAGTTCTGCACTTGAGAAAGTTCTGGATGAATTGAGGTATGTGTCCTTTCAACCCTAGGGTATACAGCTCTCGAAGAAGGCCATACCTCCATGTGGTATCGAATGCCTTTTCAATATCTAGACTCACCATTACCAGATGTTCATTTTTAACATATGCATTCCGAATGTTAGTTTCGGCTCTTACCATAAGATCCAAACAGGATCTGTTTTGTCGGAAACCATATTAGTTGATATTTAACAGCATTTTGCTTTCTAGTATCCCTTTTAATCTCCTATGTATCATTTTTTCTAGTGTTTTACTCAAACAGCTGATTAGGGAAATTGGTCGGTAGTTTTGTGGAAACGATTGATCCTTTCCTGGTTTTGGAATGGCAAGAATTACAGAATGATGCCATGAGGAAGGATAAACACATTCAAGAAATATCCGGTTGTAGAATACTAGTAATAATCTTAAAGCTGTATTATTTAGATGTTTAAGCATTATATAGTAGATTCCATCCGGTCCTGCTGGGCTGTTTGCTGATCTGTTCAGAGCTTCTTGGAGTTCAGCTAGGATGAATGGTTGATTATAAGGAAGGGATTGGGTGGTGTTGAAATCTTATCTCATCTCATCCTCTTATCTCATCCTTGTTTATCACAGTGTATTAGCCTTTACTGTAATATTGTATTAGCCTTTGTAACCTTATATTAGACTTTGTAACCTTGTATTAGCCTTTACTGTAAACCCCTGGCTTTTAGCCGTGAAGGGTATTGTGTACGGCATGTGCGTTTTGTATGCAATAAAGAGTTCTTCTTCTTCTTCTTCTTCTAAATTTAATTTATATTTTTCTGCAGAGGTTTTGATTTTCAGGAAAGAATTGTCGTACGCAGAAGCTGATGATATTTGACTGAAGGTCTCTCCAAGGAAATCGCCTATTTCCTTTGGGGAGGACAGTTCTCGTCCATTCTTAATCAAGATTGGAGCAGAAAAGGGAATGCACTTATTATTTAATTGTTAGAGTTTCTTCCATATTAGCCGACTGCTGGTGTCCTTCGTGATGGTACTGGCAAATGTTATCCACGATTCTTTTTCTGGCTAGTTTTCTGATTTGTCGTGCCCTTGCCTTTTGTTTTTTATATAAAATTAAGTTGGCTGTTGTAGGAAATCTACGAAATAGGTTCCAAGCTTTATTTTTTTCTCGTTTTGCACTGTTACAGGCCTCATTCCTCCAGTGTCTTTTTTGGTTTGCAGAGGATTGAGGAATTGCCTCAGAAGCTGCTGCCAGAATTTGTGCGGTGATGTGCTCTGTGACTTTATCTATTGGTTGTGTTTTAATAAATTGATCATCAAAATAAATACAGACTGAATATTTTGTCCAGTTCGCTTTTGTGAATTTCCATTTTACTCTGTAATCTGGAGAGTGGGATTGTTTTGTTTGTATTTTACATATAATTGGAAAATGATCGCTGTTGTGTGGATCATATAAGGTTGACCACTCCATACTGGGGAACAGTATGGGAGAACAGATTGACAGATCAATTGCTGAAGTGGAGCCTGTGGGTAGATGGACATAAGTGTGATGGCCAGTATTTAGCAAGGTTGATTCAGATGCTGTTGATTCAGTAATGTCTCTATCATATGTCCTCTTATATCCATGCTTGAAGATCCCCACAACGGGTGATGCCCATTGAAATCTCCAAAAAGGCAGAAAGGTTCTGGCAATTGTGCTATAAGATTTTCTAGTTCTTTAAGTATGAAAAATCTGTTTGGTGGGAGGTATACTGAAACAAGAGTTAGTATTATTCCAAGCGCAATACGTACAGCAACAGCTTCTAAGTCAGTCTATAGAGAGATATGTCGAACTGGGATTTTAGAGTTAACTAGTATTGCTACTCCTCCATGTGCGGATTTTGCAGTATTCCTGTCTTTTCTGTACATTGTGAAGTTTCTAATTTAGAGAGTTACCTGTGGTGTTAAATTTGTTTCTTGCAGACAAACACTCACTGGATTGTACTTATTGATCAGGTCATATATATCATCAATATTGGCTCGTATGCCTCTGCAATTCCATTGAAGTATGTGCTGCATTACTTGCTTTTAGGAGTTATGTTTTAATCTGTCTTTTTTTTTTTTTCTTTTTTTTTTTGAAGCAGTTTGTTTGTAACGATCTGATTTATTTCTGTCTTTTTTGGGGAAAACCGGTCTCTCTGTATCCATGTGTTCTTCTGCATGAAGTTCTAATATAGTTTCTTCATGGTCAGTTTTGTTGTCAACATCCATATGTATAGGGAATAGTTTCTTGGTCTAAGCATGATCTGTTGGTACTATTTTTTCTGCTTTTTTCGTAGTTTCAGGCATGTTAGGCGGAACTGAAATTGGAGTATTAATTCCTTGTTCCAGTTGCTTGTGTTTGGCAGGTTGTGGCTTAGCATTAAGCACGGACCTGGCCCAATCTGCAAAAGAAATATTTGGAGGGACTGCAATGTCAGTTTGAGTAGCAATAGAATCATTGTGTTGGGTTGCTTGTGCATACGTGCGTTTCGGCATAAACTGCATGTGCTTTTTGGCTTCCTGATACGTTACTTTGTTTTCAGTTTTGTATTTCTTTCCCCACTTTCCACATTTCACAATTTTTTGAATATGCCGGATGGTTACCTTTGCAGTTGGGACAGGTGAAGGAGGTTACGGTACAATCAGCTTGAGTGTGTGCTGTTGATCCACAGTTTGGGCAAATTATAGTGCCACAGCATGCTACCTGGGAGTGTCCATATTTCTGGCATTTGTAACACCTGATGGGATTCGGTATATATGGACGTATACGACAATTCAGATACCCTGCTTTAAACATTGTTGGTAAGTTTGGGGTACTAAAGGTCAGTATTACGTTCCTTGTTGGCTTTAATTCTCCATCTTTGCATGTATTACTCTTTGATCTGTCAATTCTTGTACAATTTCATCCTCTGAGATGTTAATCAGATCCCAATCTGCTATAACTCCTTTAGATGCATTCAGAGTGGCATGAGGCGTTATTTTCACGGGAATTCCACCAAAAGTAGTCAGTTTCAATAATATTTCCGAGTGTTTTGGCTTCATTGTCTCTACCAGCAGATTTCCCAGACTAATCGCTTTACCATCTTCGGTGATCCTGCAGCATTTTCCAAGCATTTCTGGATTAGAAATGGGGATAATTTCCTAACAGGAGAATCTGATACAGAATGAATAAGGAGAAAGGCTGGGTGATCTTGTTGACATAGATCTGTTTTATGTCTTTTATTTTGATAAGTCATGATCGGGTTGGTCTTGATCAGTAGGTGATCTCAACTGATCAAGTGAGGGAAAGGTTTCTTTGTCCATTTTGTACTCCTTTTGGCCCTGAGGGTTGGCGGCCCCGCCACGGGGAGGCAGGAGTAATGCCACGAGTGGCCAAGCGGTTGTTAGGTTAGTTGGGTTAGTAACTCTAATAAAATTAAAAGGAAAGTTGTCTTTTCTTTCCTGACTTAACTTACAACTTGTAAGATGAAGTCTACAGTGCTTTTTTTAAGAACTTAAGAGAAACTAACGGGGAACTTAAAAGAAGAGTGATTCCTTTAAAGGAGAACGCTTTGAATCGCTTTATAGAGCTCAGAAAGCCAGAACTGTTGAATGTTGTAGAAAGTCTGTCAGCAGGAACGGAACAAGATCGACTTGGCAGTTTGGCAACACGCTTTACTTCAATGGAAATTGCGATAGTCCATGAGCAGGGTTGTTGTTGTTTTAGGATTTTACGGCGCATTAGCGTCAAAGGCAACAATGCGACAAGTCAACGATGAGCGGCGGCGGCACGGAATTTCGTAGTTTTAAATTACTCAAAATCGTTATCAAAAGGCTGAATCAACCCTCCGTATCGTGTCAGTTCTTAAAAAAAAAAAAAAAAAAAAAAAAAAAAGTTCTATTGGCATATTGTGCTTATACAAAGAGGAATTTTATTGTTCGTTGCACGTGTAAATTGACTTTCATTTGTTAGCGAAAAAAGGTTATGTTTTCAGGTTAGCTTTTTACGCGACTTCGGGAGGGATTCAAGCAAAACCGATCGCTGAACGAAAAAAAAAAAAAAAACAATTATAAGTGGAGTCATGTTTTTATCCGACTTCGGGTGGGATTCAAGGTAAAACCGGTCGTTGGACGCATGTCGTATTGTTTCTTGTTTTGAAAAAAAATTGCTGTTTTCGTTTTAATTTTTTCTATTTTAACCCTGACATGTTATGTTACGTGACATTTTGTCTTCCCCGAATAAATTGCATTTCTGTTAGTCGCTGCTCCGAAAAAATTACCGTTTTGCGGTTAATTTGGTTGTTTTTCAGCGCCGACATACTGTTATATCATGTGACATCCGCCACGTCATTTCCGTCGAGAAGAGGGGGAACGCAGTGATTGGGTGGAGTTACGAATCGTACGTCACTGCTTTCCCCCTCTTCTTCTCGACGCCATTTTGTAAGGCTTATTACCAAAAAAAAACCCCACAATTTCCTAGTATTATTGACTGGATTTTCGAACGCAGCATTTTTCTTTCCACTTATGAGGAAACGATGTTTATATCCACCGTGTTTGCGAGGGCTTTAACGAAGAGGAGGAAAAAAAAGGGAGGGGGGGGGGGAATCTTTAAACGAGATGTTTAAGTATTTCAATGCGAATTATTCCACTGTACAACAATCGGAACTGTGTAAGGAAGGATTTTCAAACTAAGCTTCAGAAAATGAATTCCAGGTCCTAAAAATGCATGCGTACAAATTGATTGATATTATTACCCTGTTGAAATAAGTACTCCGTGAATAGCTTTGCAAAGGAGTTCCGCAGACTTATAAAAAAAAAAAACAGTGCTTTAACTGTGAGGTCAGAATTAGTTTTAACAATGAAGACATCGTTAAAAAACCCTCTAGCAAAGTTTGGGGTTTCTCTGGAGGAGGATATGGATCATTGAACACCTTTTCACAAGTAACATTTCAAAGAAAAGAACGGAGTCTAAAAAAAATACCCCCCCCCCAAAAAAAAAAAAACTTAGAATGGTTTTCCGAGTGAACGGAGCAAACAAGAATAGACAGACTGTTGAAAAATGACAGCTTATTTTAACACCCCCACACCGACACAGAGAAGGATAAATCAGGCGCACTTGAAGTCCAAAAAAGCATGGCAGCCTGTCGTTTTTTTGTAAATAATAAATAACCTTGGTTGCTGGAGAGGAAAGTTCATACATGAGCGATTAGTTCGGCCACAAACAAGGGGAAAGTGTAAATTTTTTAACGGCGCGCGGCATGCACTTAAGTGCGAGTTAGTGGCATCCCAACACAAAGACAGTGATTAATTGCCGCCAAGGAGGGTAATTTTTGTACGACCACCTGATTAATAGTAGCGTGTCTTTATCGTGGTCTGATTACTTTAGCTGGTGGCAAACTTTGGGAGCGCAGTCATTAAGTGGCCGTTAGGGATGAGCAGATGCTGAGGGGAGGGGGCGGAAGGTGCATAAGGAAACTTTTTTTAGCCTTATTTTAAATGCGAACCTCAATTGTCAACACCTGATTAGACAAGAACTACCCAAGCGTTTAATGCATGACGTTAACGAACCATTCAATATCAGTACACAGTTTGTTTGGAACATCTTGTATAGAAAAGTCAGGTCGTTGTATAAGATGACCATAATAGTTCAAATACACGACCATTTAATAAGTTACAAATAAGGCTCAAATTGAATGGTATTCGAGAGTAGTATTAACAGTCTTTAATGTATTTTATTTAATGCTTCTGAATGTTTGTTACGTTTTACAACGAGGCCAGATTGTGCTGTTCATTTTAGGTTGTTATGAGGGTTTCTGGCGGAAGGGCCATATTGCGCTTACCAATGTAGGTGACTCTACATGTGTTTGATTTGATTTGATTTTGGGTTTATTGGCGCAAAAACAACTAAGGTTATACTGCGCCAGGAAACGATTAAAATAACAATAAAGATAAATTCTGGTAACCTTTAAAAAGGTTACCTCGTCAAATTGTTATTTTTATATATATATATATAAATATATATAAGGCAGTATAAGTTTAAAAATAAATGACTCAATTTATATATGTGTGTATATATTAATAGCTTGTAAAAACTTAAAAACTGCTGACACGTGGTCGTTGTCTGATAAAATCTGACTGAGTGTATAAGGCTCAGTCGGATGAGTAAAAGCGGTAAAATATATATTGCGAACATGGGTAAAATTAACACAATCTATTAAAATATACTTTAAAGTTAAAACGGTGTCGCAAGACTAGCACATAGGAGGGTCATCCGCCCTCAGCAGAAAAGAATGTGTCAAATGACTGTGTCCTATGCGGAGTCGAACAAGAACAACTTCCTCGCTCCGATTCCTGCGCAGACTAGACTGCCATGTTTCTATTACAGGCTTTATTTGGTATAATTTACTTGTTCTCTGTCTGTGCCATAGTTCTTGCCATTGGGAATATATCTTGTTGCATATTATTTGCCTGTAGTCTGTATAGGGGACTGACAGGCAACGATTATGAGTGGGTTTTGCTGATTTGGCTGCAGCGTCAGCCAAATCATTTCCCTTTATCCCAATTTGGCTAGGAATCCAGCAGAAGCGGATATCAAACTTGTATTCATGAAGAGAATGTATCTTCTGCTGAACCCGACAAAGAACTGGATGAGAATTGTGTCTCAGAGATAATAAAGCCTGTAATACACTCAAAGAGTCAGAATATATTACTGACCTTTGGAATTGACAAGTTCGAATGTGATCCAAGGCTAGCTCTATAGCATACAGCTCTGCAGTGTATATGCTGGATTCAGGCGGAATCTGCTGAGATATTATAGTGTCCGGAAAGACAGCAGCAGATCCTACGCATGATTCAGACTTCGAGCCGTCTGTGTAAACAGGCAGGAAGTCTGAGTGCTCAGCTTGGTGTGCAGAGTAGAGCTGCAGGTAGACAGATGATGAGGTCTCAGACTTTACCCATTTCTTAAGGGAAAAGTCGCACGGTGGGGGATGAGCATGCCAGGGTGGAGGAATTTCTTTTTGTGTTTGTGCAACCTTGTCTACCATGATGTTAAACTCTCTGAGTAGCTCTTGGACACGAATGCCAAAAGGTCGGTTGGCAGTCTTACGGGTATTGTACAAGTTTTCCCAACGTGGCTCAAAAACGGATGTCCACGTAGGATGGTCTGGCAGGGATTTCAACTTTAAAGCATAGTTTAAAGACAACTGCTTACATCGAAGGGATAATGATGGTTCGTTTGCTTCGACGTATAAGCTCTGGACAGGAGATGTGCGATATGCTCCAGTAGCGATACGTATGCCCTGATGATGGACAGGGTCAAGCCATTGAAGGGCACTGTCTCTGGCTGAGGAGTATACCTGGGCCCCGTAGTCTAATTTGGGTCGTACAAGTGCACTGCAAAGCCGTAGTAGGGTGCATCGATCTGCTCCCCAACGCGTGGAGGAGAGAGAGCGGAGAATATTTAGTCCCCTCGTGCATTTTGTACGAAGTTGACGAATATGTTTGAGAAAGGTCAACTTTTTATCAAACACAAGTCCCAAGAATTTTGTGTCTGACACTACTGGAATAACATTTTGTCCGAGCCTTAATTCAGGTTCCGGATGAAGATTACGCTTGCGACAAAAGTGTACGCAAACGGTCTTCTCCGGCGAGAACCTGAAGCCATTAGCAAGTGCCCAGGAATTAAGGCGATCAATGGCTTTCTGCAGTTGTCTTTCAATAACCCTCATGTTGCATGACTGACAAAATATGCTAAAGTCATCAACATAGAAGGCACAGTTTACAGTTGGAGGAAGTTGTTCTGTGATGGAATTGACTTTGATGGCAAAAAGCGTGACACTTAATACTAATCCTTGTGGTATTCCCTCCTCTTGGCTGAAGGAACGAGAGAGCGAGGATCCCACACGGACTTGGAAAGATCGATTGGAGTAGATTAGGTTGGGATTCTAACCGAGTACGGCTCTATGAATTTTGGCGTCAATTTTCGTGCTAGCAGCCATGTCTGTCGTTTGTTTTGCCGTTTCGCTTTTGAGCGTCTGCCGGTGAAGCGAGCCGAGGTTTAGCTTTAGCGGTTGCGCCGAGGCTTAGTTGCGGGAAAATATATTTTAGTTCTTATTTCGCCCGCTAGATGGCGCCACTTATTTTCGACATTAAATTAATTTTTTTTTTACTTTACCCAGGCTCGAACCCATGTCATTGCTACTGATGGTCCAGTGCTTATACCCACGGCTACCCTTTCAGTTATAAGAATATGGGTAAATGTAGCTGTTATAGTTAAGAGTGGTGTGAGTGTGACGTAGGAAGTTGTATTTCGCCTTGTTCTGATTGGAGGGGGATACGAACCGATGTTCTGATTGGTCTGGGGGTATAAACCGACTACGTCTGTGACTTTGCCTGTGATTTCTGGCCGGTTGATGCCGTAGAAATCGTCTGTTTTTACCGCATTGGTTTTCAAGCTACCGTGTTCGCAATGAATTGTGGGTTCGCGCATGCACACACACACACAAGCCCGAGCTCTCCCGCTCGCGCGCGCGCGCGCACATACGCACGCACACACACACACACACACCGAGCAGCACACATTCTTTCCCAAGACAAAGGATTTGGCGGGAAAAACGTGGACGCTTCGCCTAACATACGGGTACATACGGGGCCACAAAACTTCGAGCAGGGAGATTGCAGCGAGATCGGAAGACCCAGAAACTGTGTCACCATCTAGCGAGTCATTCTGAAAGCTGAAAATTAAAGATTTTATTTTATGTAAGGTGTTTAAATGTATTTTTTCCTAGATAGCCATGACTTTGACGTTTTATAAATATATTTCCGTAGCTTTGCAATATGTGTCGCCATCTATCGAGTCGTTCTGAAAGGTGAAAATTAAAGATTTTATTTAAGACGGTGTTGTCATCTGTTGAGTCATTCTGAAAGGTGAAATTAAAGATTTTATTTAAGTTGCTTTGATGCTTAATTTTTTTTCCAACACACGCAACCAAGAAACTGTGGCTCCATCTAGTGAATTATTCTGAAAGCTGAAAAATCTGAAATTAAGGAATTTATTTCATTTTATGTCCTTTTTTATGGTTAAATTTATATGTATATATTTTTACCCATAACTATTTGTGATGGTTCCTCTGGAATTTGTATTCTACTGTTTACTATCTATGGGAAAAAAAAAAAAAAACTTAAGTTGCTTTTGATATTTACCAAAAAAAAAAAACACGGAGACAACCAAGGAACTTTGGCTCCATCTAGTGAATAATTCTGAAAGCTGAAAAATCTGAAATTAAGGAATTTATTTCATTTTATATCCTTTTTATGGTTAAATTTATATGTATATATTTTTACCCATAATTATTTATGATGTTTCCATTTTTCTCTGCAAGTTGAATTTGTATTCTGATGTGTAGAGTCTTTCTAAACAGGAAAAAAAAAACCTGAAAAGTAAAATGTGTTTATATTTATTTACCGTCTTCGTGAAGCACTGGCGCCATCTTCTGTTTCTGTCTGCAAGTTTGATTTTTTTTTTTTTTAATATATATATTTGAAATCATTTTCTTTCCTAAAAAAGGTTATTGATTAATGGAAAATTAAAACTTATTTTCTACTTTCTAAGAAACGGAAAAAAAAAACCTGAAAAGTAAAATGTGCTTATATTTATTTATTTACCGTCTTCGTGAAGCACTGGTGCCATCTTCTGTTTCTGTCTGCAAGCTTGATTTTTTTTTTTTTTTTTTTTTTAATATATATTTGAAATCATTTTCTTTCCTAAAAGTAACTTCTCAATTTTAAAAAGGTTATTGATTAATGGAAAATTAAAACTTATTTTTCTACTTTCTAAGAAAAAAGACAGACAATATCTTTTTCAAATAGATATACTTTTATTTGTAAGTTTTACAGATGTAGTTACTAATCACAAAATCAACACTTACATATATATATACATTGCTTTGATCAGAACGGATACTTCGTATATTTCGTCGTGTAAGCAGTTTGAAGTTCTTCGATCATCGAAACTACAGCATTGTACAAAGCATAATCGTTGAACTCAGTAACTACACCTTCTTTCGAACACTTAGCAATAAAAATTTTAACACTTGTAGATGGTTCAGCGTTTCTTACGTAATATGCATAGACTTCGTTAAACGAAACATCGATAGAACCAGTAAACACGTCGTTCTTTATACGTTCTCTAACACAATCAAGATGTTCCAATATAACTGACTGCATTAACAGAAATGCGGGTTTTTCATCTTCTAGACGTTGAAGAAAAGAATCTATGTCTATGATTCTATTAGATATAGCTTCAAGTTCAGAAAGGTGGAGAGTCATTCGTCGTTCTGCTGATAGCGAGAATTGTTTCCAATAGAAATCACAAACACCACCATCTGTATTGATTCGGATCCCCGGTAGTTGGATTTCATCTTTAGATCTGGCTCTTACGGAAAGCAAGATATCAGTCATTTTGTTTTTGAATTCTTCCCACTGGTTTCTCGATAACATCATGTGCGTATTAGATGTCTCGATCGTAACATGTGGCTCGAATTCGTGACAATAAACACAAACTGTGCTGCTGTGGCTCAGATGTCTGTAGAAAGTTACGTTTGGTCGTCTTATATCATCAAACGTTTCGTGCCGTGACATTTTTGTGGGAAAACAGCAGTGGAAAAAAAAATTACAACCGCAATGAGAAAGTTCCAAACTGCAAATGTGGTCTATTGGATTATAACATCAGATGCTTAGAATCTACTAGCCTTGTTATTGGCTCATAACATCAGATGCTTAGAATCTACTAGCCTTGTTATTGGCTCATAAACTCGTGACGTGTCAGGAGCAAGTAGGTACATGTCGTGAAGGAGACGTCTGTCCCAAGATAACTCATCTTCAAATGCGGCTGTTTGTGACATGTCGTACAAAGGAAAAAAAAAGATAACTCATCTTCAAATGTTGTTGTTGTTTGTGACATGTCGTACAAAGGACATATAATCTCCCTTAACTAACGTTGGTATCGTTCCCAAAGACTTTGTTCAAATTTGGTATGAAAAAAAACCAAAAAAGATAACTTATCTTCAAATGTGTCTGTTTGGGAGACATTGAGTCCGCTAGTTCACGAAAGCATTCCACAGGTATTTCCTTCAATGCATGCTGCACAGATGTTCACAATTCTATAGCATTCCTGAGTGGATGGGGAAAAAAAAAAAAAAAAGATAGCTCACTTTCAAATGTGTCTGTTTGTGACATGTCATACAACAAAAAGATAACTCGCCTTCAAATGTTGCTGTTGTTGTTTGTGACATGTCGTACAAAGGACATATAATCCCCCATAACTAACGTTGGTATCATCCCCAAAGCCTTTGTTCAAATTTGGTATGAAAAAAAAAGCAAAAAAAAAGATAACTTATCTTCAAATGTGGCTGTTTGGGAGACATTGAGTCCGCTAGTTCACGAAAGCATTCCACAGGTATTTCCTTCAATGTCTTTTGCATTTCACCCTCATACCATAGTGATTTCCTATAGGTTGTGACTTTAACTCTCATACTGTAGTAATTTCCTATTGGTTGTGACATTCACATACTCTTGAATCTAAGCACTGATTGGTTGTCGTCAAATGTCGTTTCAATCCACGAGTTTGCTTTAAAAGGGGGGTCAATACGACCACATATCACACATGCTTAGGGGGTTGATTTGTTCCCCCCCTTCTGATTCTGTAAAAGCTATGTATTTTTTGGTCATTTTTCTAGCAATGGATGACGATTCATCATTCCTAAATGATGTTATGAAGATTGAAAAAGAATACGAGGAAACTGAAATGATGAAGGCGGAAATTGACTACTGTCAAAGCTTAGTGTACACTAGTGTGAGTATTTCTTTTTTCATTACTGAAAAATTTTTATTTGATTTTTTAAAAAAAAAAAAAAATGTTTATAGAATTATTGTTTAGTAACTGTGTTTTCTTTACGCTACTCTTTCAGAATGCCGAGTTCTTTAATACTACTACTACTACCACTGATAATGTTGAGGTTCGACCTGGATGCTCGAATGACAGCGAAGTTGTGGAGCATAAGCCCGGATGCTCTAGTGACTGCAGTTTAGAAGGTGCTACTGATAATGTTGAGGCTCGACCTGGATGCTCGAATGACAGCGAAGTTGTGGAGCATAAGCCCGGATGCTCTAGTGACTGCAGTTTAGAAGGTGCTGGTAAAGATGAAACTGAGCTCGATAGTTCATCTTTACTGTCTGGATGTTTTAACGCCGAGGACGATGATGTAAGTATGTCTATAGATTTTTTTTTTTTTTTCACGAAAACAAATCCCTAAATCTTATGCGACACTTTTTTAAATTTTAGATGGAAGAAAGAGAAGCAGACTTCCAGAACAACAACAACTACCAGATACAGGATGGGGTAGTTCGCTTTTCTCAGAAATACCGGCCCTTATTTAAATCTTACGAGGTCCGGTTTAGAAACTTGGCAGATTTAGCAGACGAGGATCTGTTTTTTTCGAACTTTCGACGGATGCTAGAGGAAATAATCGCCAATTTAAGCAGTCAAGGCGATTATTCCCATGTTAGATTGTGCTTATACGCACCTAGCCTAAAAACCCCTATAAATTTGCCATTCATGCCCCTGACGGATCTAACGTTTGACCGTGTGATGGCTGCTTTCATAGCAGTTGATCAATCAAACAGTGAATTTATGATAACGGACGACTTGAGTCTGGACGTAATTCTTATTAATATCACTAATAGGGGGAGGGTGGTAATCGTTCTGAGAATATAAAAAAACGGGCAATGTTGAATTTGAATGATTTTTTAAAAAAAAAAAAGCTGTCATTCAAATCAACAATACCGATAGTTTATGTCTTGCCAGAGCATTAGCTGTTGGTATTTCGGCCCATCAGGACGATGCTAAAACATACAGACAGGTGCGAGAGGATAAACGTAGTATGCAAACTATCAGGGCTACAAATTTACATGGTATCGCGGGGGTTGCCTTAGAAAGTTGTGGCTTGAATGAAGTTGAACTGTTTCAACGTGCGATCCCAGATTACCAACTTGTTGTAATTTCCGCTGAGTGCGGTTTTGAAGTTGCATATCGGGGCCCCGCTGCTGATAAACAGATATTTCTACTCAGTCACGACAGACATTATGATCTTGTGCGATCTTTGAAAGCTCTGTTTGGCAGTGATTACTATTGTCCCCTCTGCCTTAAAGTTTTACCTACACGCGAGAGACTAAACACACACAATTGCTCTTTCAAGTGCAATAGATGCAGAGCTGTCGCCGTTCATAATGAAGACAACCTTCTCTTGTGTAATTTGTGTAATCGTTTTTTCCAAGGCGATGCATGCATTAATGCTCACAGGGCAAACAAAACCTGCTGTGAAGTGCATCGCTGTAGCGTTTGTATGTGCACTTTTCTTACCAATACAGCACACAAATGCATCCACCCCGACTTCTGTAGCCATTGTAAGACTGTGCACAAAACACAACATTCCTTTGTTCAAAAACCTGAGGACCCGAAGCACGATGTTTCTGTTGTCTACTTTGACACAGAAACAGTCTTGTTGGATGGTGAACATGTGGCTGTACTCTGCGTTGCTTCTTTTGGCGACCAAGAACGCGTTTACTGGGGCCGAAATTGCGTGGCTGAGTTTTTGGATGAGCTGTTAGGAGTCCGAGAGACCGTGAAACGAGGTAGTGATGGCCGAAAACTTCGACACACAGAGCCAAAATATAAGAATGTGCGAGTAATCGCCCACAACCTTCGCGGTTTTGACGGCTACTTTGTGCTTTCTTATATTTTCGCGAAACACAGTTCCTCACAAGATCTATGATGGGTCAAAGATTTTGGGCATCTTTCTACAATCGTTAAACATAGTCTTCTTGGACTCTTATTCATTTCTAACAGTGCCACTCCGAAAACTGCCAGCTATGTTCGAGCTGCCAGAGGTGCGTAAGGGCTTCTTCCCTCACGAATTCCACAAGATAGATACATTAGATTATGTGGGAGCTTTGCCCGATCAAAAATATTTTAAACCGGAACTCATGAGCGAAGAAACCCGTACGGAATTCGTGTTATGGTAACAAGAGAAGTCACGAGATACCTACAACCTGAAATGTGAACTTTTGGCCTATGCCTTAGACGACGTGAGGGTATTGCGAGATTCCTGGAATAAGTTCCGTTCTCTTCATAGCAGTCTCGCAAGTTGATCCTTTCTGTCAGGACATTGTTGTTGTTGTTGTTGGTTTGGGGGTTTTCTGGCGCATAAGCTGCTTTGGCTATAATGCGCCTATTCCTTTATTGTAATAAAATATTAGAATTTCTTGTCACGTCAGAAAAGGAGAAATCAGAAATGAGTAAAAAGTCCAATTTTCTTCAGAAAATTAAAAAATTCAGGAATATTTGCATTGTCACCAATGACATTCTCTAGGGTTATTGGTTTCCGAAGGTTAACCAAAGATAGCAGCAGGGTTGTATTTCTGTCTTGATTATAGTGTGGGCATTCAATGAGAATGTGTTTCACAGTCAAATTTAGAGAACAATGTGGACACTGTGGTGGATCATCTCCTGTGAGTAAATGAAGGTGAGTCAAATGTGTATGGCCTATTCTTGATCTTGAAAGAAGTACTTCTTCTCGTCTTGATGAACGGACACTGGAACGCCAAATTCTAGGATCCTGTTTAAATTGAAAAAGTTTGTTATTTGTTTCAGAGTGCCAGAGTGCTGTCCATTCTGTTAGGCATGCACCACGAATGATTTGTGGATAGTCTGATGCTGGAACAGGTATATTGGTTAAATTTAAGGTAGATGGATTTTTTGCGGCTTTATCGGCCAGTTCATTACCAGAAATTCCAGAATGTGCTGGAATCCAGCAGAAGGTGATCAGTTGGTGGCGCTCTTCAATCTGCAGTAATAATCTTCTAATTTCATTTAGAAAAGGGTGATCTTTATCTGTGGAGTTAGATAATGACATAATTGAGCTGAGGGAGTCAGTGTAAATAACAAATTTTAATGAGCAGTCAGAACAGAGATTTTCTAAGGCTAGCTTAATTGCATATAATTCTGCTGAGAAGATACTGAATTCAGGTGGAAGGGATGCTGAAATAGTGGTATTTAGGAACACTGCTGCTGCTCCAACGTTTGAGTTAGATTTAGAGCCATCTGTATAAACTGGAGAAAAGTCAGAATATCTGTGAGTGTGAATTGCATGAAGTTGTTTCTCATTTGATTCTTGAAGAACATTTTTTCCCCACTGGCAAAGGTAAGTGTCACAGGTGGGTAGAGAAGTACACGTCCATGGTGGTTGAGCGCATGTTACTACTTCTTGTACAGAATGAATGGGGACATTCCAAACCTGCATCAGTTCAAGAAGGCGAAGACCAGCTGGTTTTACTATGCTAGGCTTAATTCTGTAGAGGTTTTCTAATGGTGGATTGAATAAGTATGACTGAATTGGATGCGAGGCACAACTATGTATTTTAGTGGCATACTTCAGTAGCAATGTTTTCCTACGTAGAGTTAAAGGGGGCTCATGTGCATCGATGTAGAGGCTATGCGCTGGTGATGTTCTGAAAGCCCCAAGTGCAGTCCTCAAGGCGCTGTGCTGAACTGGATCAAGCCAGCGCAAAACACTTGCTCTGGCAGAATCATAGACAGGTGCACCATAATCAAGACGAGATCGGATTAATGCCCTGTATAGCCGAAGTAAGGAGGTGCGATCTGCACCATGTTAGTGCGGATAAAGTTCTGAGTATATTTAACTTTTTTAAACAGGAAGTACGTACATTTTTAATATGGTCTAAGAAATTTAATTTGTTGTCAAGGATTAATCCTAGAAATCTGATGTTACTATTGACTGGGATGGAGAAGTTGGAAATTTGGAGTTCAGGATCCAGATGGAGTTTGCGTTGTCGACAAAAATGGATAGCAACTGTTTTCTGTTGTGAGAGTCGATAGCAGTTAAGGTTGGCCCATTGTTGTATTTTATTCAGTGATATCTGAAGCTGCCTTTCAATTGATCTCATGCTTTGGGAATGACAGGAAATGGAAAGGTCATCCGCATAAAGATATGACTCAACTGTGTTTGGAAGCTGTTTAGTGATGGAATCGATTCTAAGAGAAAAAAGAGTGGCACTCAGCACAGATCCCTGAGGAACACCTTCTTCCTGAATGAAAGTTGTAGAGAGGTCATTTTGGTATTTTACTTGAAACGATCTAGTGTATAGGAAGTTCTGTACAAATATGGGAAGGTTTCCCCGTAGACCGAGAGAATAAAGATCACTAAGTATGCCATGTCGCCAGGTGGTGTCAAAGGCTTTCTGTATATCTATAGTAACCATTTCCAGATGCTCGTGTTTAACGAACGCATTGCGAATGGCAAACTCAGCCTTGATCATGAGATCTAAGCATGATCTGTTTTGTCGAAAGCCATGCTGACTATTGCTCATTAGATGTTGTGACTCTATGATCCAGACGAGTCTATTGTGGACAATTTTCTCAAGGATTTTGCTGAGGCAGCTTGACAGAGATATAGGTCTATAGTTATGGGGATTGGTTGGATCTTTTCCAGGCTTCAGGAACGCCAAAACAATAGAGTGGTGCCAAGAAGCTGGATAACTTTTTTCTAAAAAAATACGGTTGTAAAAGACCAGGAGGAGGCGCAAAGCTTTGTCATCAAGATGTTGCAGCATGATATAATAGATCCCATCTGGTCCGGCGGCACCATTACGAGCTGTTTTAATGGCATGCAATAATTCAGAATATTGTAGAGGTTTGTTATATGGCAGAATGAGGGCAGTTTGGAAGTTAATAGAATACTGTTCTCGACTGTTTTTAATTCGTTGGAAAGATGTAGTATAAGCTGATGTTGCTGAGATCTCAGCAAAAGTATTGCCCAAAGCGTTAGCTATATCCGAGGGACTAGTTAAATCTCGCCCATTCCAGGAGAGGACTGGAGAGGGTATGGTTGGAAACTTACCAGAAAGCTGTCTAATTTTTTTCCAGATTAATTTGCTGTCAGTATTTCTGTTAATTGTTGATGCAAAACGGGTCCAGGATTCTTTTTTGGCTTGTCTCTGTATGAAGCGTGCTTTTGCCCTTACTTTCTTATAATTTATCAGATTGGCTGTGATTGGATATTGCCGAAACAAATTCCACGCTTTATTTTTTGCTTTTTTTGCTTTGGTGCATTCCTCATTCCACCAATAATTATAGTGCTTTCGACCCGGTGGATTTGATAATGGTATTGTATCTTTAGCCACGTTTAAGAGATGCGACGTGATGTAATCTGTCACATCATCAATACGCTGGAGACGGATTTTTTTCTCATCGAAAGAGATTGATGACTGAAATTTTGCCCAGTTTGCTCTTGTAAATTTCCATTTCCTGCAGGGTTTAGTTAAAGGAGTCTGTGCTATCAATACCTTGCATACGATTGGGAAGTGATCACTGCCCATAGGATCGTTTATAACATACCACTCTATGGTCGGGACCAGTACTGGAGAACAAATGGAAAGATCTATTGCTGAAGTATGTCCAGTTGGGAGCTGAATGTGAGTGTGCGTGCCAGTATTCAGAATGGTGAGGTTTAGTGCATCTAAAAGTCTTTCAATGAGTCGACCACGTGTATCCAATTTAGAAGCACCCCATAGGGGATTGTGTCCATTAAAGTCCCCTAATATACAGAGAGGTGGAGGTATCTGTACGAGGAGGTCTTCAAGTTCTTTTTAACAATAAGTATGGTTTGGCTGTAAATAGATTGAGACTAGTGTTATTGCAATATGGAGAGTTATACGAACCGCAACAGCTTCTATTTCAGTTCGAAGTGGGATATGCTTAGTTGGGTTGTTGTTGTTGTTGTTTATGGGGTTTTAAGTGCAATGGCTACTTAGGCCATATTGCACTTAGAAAAGTGGTTCATACTGCCTGTTTGTTTCATGTAGAAGCAATTAGAAACGGCTATACATTCCTATTTGTTTTAGGAAGGAGAAGAATTCTGCGATGTTTGATTTTTCGCCTATGATATGGCTAAGTGACAATGGTACCTTTAAGCTTGCTAGAGAACTGAATGACATTAGTCGAGCATTATGATACAGAGTACATTCTAGAAGTATGTGTTTCACTGTAAGTGGTGTATGACAATGATTACACTCAGGAGGGTCATTCCCTGAGAGGAGGAACAAATGAGTTAAATGAGTATGACCGATTCTGGCTCTGGTTAGGATTACTTCTTCTTTTCTGTTAGTAATGAGGCTAGAGGCCCATAATTTTGGTACAGGTTTAATTTGAAAAAGTTTATTATGAATTTGTGCTTGCCATTGTAGAGTCCATCGATCTTTACATATACTTCGGATCTTCATTTTATAATCAGTAAACGGTATTAAGAAATTTGTTGAATTTATCAGGATTGCTACACCACTGTGGGCAGTATTTGCTGTATTGCGATCTCTTCGATAAAGGCAGTAATTCTCTATCGATGGAGAAATTTGCGAGGTTAAGTAAGTTTCTTGGAGACAGAGAGCAACTGGAGAATACTGGTTAATTAGATTATGGATATCATCTGTGTTGCAACGAAAGCCTCTGCAGTTCCATTGTACAATGAAGGCCATTATTTGTGTTTAATTGTTTGAGATGTATCTGACTGCTTTTTGAAGGTGATTTGTTTATGACGTTCCAATTTTTGTTTGTCTTTTTCTAGGAAAACTGGCCGACCAGTGTCCATTTCTTCTTCTTCGGCATGAATTTCTAATATTGGATCTTCCGGTAGAGTAGGAGATGTCGCTGGTATTGTAAGAGGAGTGTTACTTGCCTGATCTGAATGCTTGGGGTTACTGGACTGTTGCTGAGAGAGGACAGCTCGAGCCCAGTCAGAGATTGATATGTTTGAGGGGACGGTAACTTCAGTTTGGGTGGATACTGTTTGTTGTTTTTGTGTAACATTTGCATAGGTACGTTTGGGCATGGTAGGAGTAATTATTTTCCTTGCTTCTTGAAAGCTTACCTTGTTCTCAACCTTATATTTAACAATTTGTTTCTCAGTTTTCCATCTCTCACAAGTTCTAGAATATGCAGGATGGTTACCTTTACAGTTGGGACATGTCTTTTCTGTCGCCAAACATTCAGACTGAGTATGATCGGAAGATCCACAGTTTGGACAAACTGGGTTTCCTCTACATGTTGTCTGAGAGTGACCATACTTTTGGCACTTGTAGCATCTCAAGGGATTGGGTATATACGGGCGAACACGGCAAAGTAGATAGCCAGCTTTTACTGTTGATGGTAGGTTTGGGGAATTAAATGTAAGAATGATATTCCTGGTTAGGCATAAGGTTATTGTCTTTTTTAGTCATGATTCTTCTTGATGCAATAACATTTTGATCCTGAAGTTCTTGGGTTAATTCATCCTCTGTCACGTTCAACAAATCCCAACTAGAAATCACACCTTTGGATGTATTTAAGGTAGCATGGGGAGATACTTTAATTGGTATCCCAGCAAAATTTGAAAGTTGTAAGAGTTTCTCTGAATGTCTACTTTTTGTTGTTTCTAAAAGAAGGTCTCCAGATTGCAGCCTTCTCACAGTCTTCGGAGATCCTGCAATACTCTCCAGGTGTTTCTGGATGAGGAAAGGAGATAATTTGCTGAGGTTGTTCTGAAAGTGAATGTAAAATTAAACAGGAAGGAAACTCTTTGGTTGTTGAATTTGTTTTCAACCTCTTGGGTTGTGAAATGTCATGATCAATTTCAGTATGTGGCCGAGAGCTTGTCGGCTCTAAAGATGGATAATCATTTTGCTCCATCTTTGCTCCTTTTTGCCCTTGGCAGATGAGCTTTTCTGCCAAGGTTTCCAGCCCCGCCACGGGGAGGCAGGAGCAGTGCCTGGTGTGACCAAGCGAGAAGTAGTAGGGGGTTAGTAATAAGAATATGAAAAAAGAAAGGTGGCTTGCCTTTCTTGCTCTGTACAGGTACTTTTGTAGCAAGAGCAGTTATAAAATAAATAGATTACTTAACGAGAGGAACGCAAAAGAACTATATATCACTTATTGGAGATCGCACTATAAGGCACAGATAAATCGCTCAGTCACAATCGCTTGGCACCCGGGGCCTGTCAGGACATTACTATCGCCGGTGCTTGTAGCAGGATCTTCGCCAGAAACTATTTAGAACCAAACACAATGGCTATCCTGCCACCTGGCGGCTACATAGGGAGTAACACACAGAGTAGGAAGGCGTTGGCTTGGCTTTCATGGCTGGAACAACAGAACAACATTAAAATTCAACACGCTCGGTCACAGGGCGGGGAAGTTAGAGTAGGTCCTTTTTTATTAGATGGGGTATGTGATACGAATATGCTTACGAATTCTACGGTTGTTACTATCACGGGTGCAAGAATTGTTTTCGGTCTAGTACTATACAGACAGAGAAACAAGCCTATGGGCGCCCTATACGCGGAAACCATGGACCGCGAGGCCTTCATTAGGGTTCAGGGATATGATGTGGTTTCCGTATGGGAATGTCAGTTTGACAGCCAACAGAAAAACAACCCAGTCATGAAAGAATTTGTTGCAGCATTCATAACGCACGAATCGATTACACCTTGTAGCGCTCTCAGAGGAGGCAGAGTTGACTGCTTTAAACTTTACCACCAGGTGGCGGATAATGAGGAGATTCACTATGTGGATTTCAGTTCGTTGTATCCGTGGGTTTGCAAATACGGCGTATTTCCCCGCGGTCACCCCGAAGTCATTCTTAGCGACTTTGACTATAGTCACAATGCATATTTTGGTATAATCCATGCTAGGGTGACAGCGCCCGAAAAGGAGTTCTTACCCGTCCTCCCAATAAGCTCCAATGGCAAATTAGTGTTCCCACTATGTGGCGCTTGTGCCGAGCAGATGTCGCCCACTTGTAATCACGAGGATCGGAGCTTTTCGGGAATCTGGTGCACGCCTGAGTTTTACCTGGCTGTTGAGAGCGGTTATAAAATTGATAACATCTACGAAGTTTGGCATTTCAAAGAGAGCCATAAGTCGTTATTTGGTGGCTACATAAGACACCTTCTTGAAGATCAAACAGGAGGCGTCGGGTTGGCCTGAAGGGGTTGAACCCGATGCATACATTTCCGATTTTAAAAGTAGGGAAGGTATCTCTATGGACAGGCACGAAATAAAGGCGAACCCCGCTAAGCGCGCACTTGCAAAATTATGTTTGAATAGTTTGTGGGGTCGGCTCGCAATGAGAACTAATAGGGTAGGCACAGCAGTATGTAACACTTACGAAAGCGTTGTACAGCTTTTTATGGATGATACAAAAATCATCCACGACGCCATGTTAGTGACTGATGATATAATGCAAGTTGCCTTCGCCCCGATCGATGGAACGGATGAACCATACCGTCGGGGCAATGCAGTCATTGGCTCTTTCGTCGCTTCCTATGGCCGAATAAAGCTCTACAAAGCTATGACTACTCTACGCCAATCTCTTTTATATTGCGATACTGATTCCTTAGTGTTCATCCAAAAACCGGGCGACGAATGTCCACCCATAGGTCACTCGCTGGGGCAGCTCACAGACGAATTGTCTGGGGACCACATTGTCGAGTTTCCCTCGACCGGTCCCAAATCTTACTCCTTCCGAACCCGAGGAGGTAAAACTGTGACCAAATGCAAGGGTGTGACTCTTAAAGCCAAAAACGCGAAGTTAGTCAACTTGGATGTTATGATTGCCGCTGCAAAAGGCCAACATGTTGACGTTTCTGTCGAGGTACCGTTTTCTGTCCGGAGAGACAAACGTACTTCTCCTCACCTTGAGTGCTCAGTAACAAAAAGGTTTGGCTTTACTTTCGCTAAACGTGTGGTAGGAGACGACACATGCACTTACCCTTATGGATATTTCCAAGACACATAGTGAAAGCTAGCCACCTAATCATCATACTTTCAACATTAGAAAAAAAAAAACCCAGTGAAATCCCCATGTTTTTGACACTAAGCAGTTTTTCAATGGCTACACCATGGTGATGTCTCCTTTTTTTTTTTTTTTTTTTTCAAGATGTTGGAGAGTTCGAACGGGCACGTACTTCCCATCTTATTCCCACCGACGTCACATTCGTGACGGCACTCGGTTGGGAATCGTGGGGGGATCGCGGCACCCTCCCAACCCGTCACATTTTGATGGGCGCGCGCATGGGGGGATCGCGGCACCCCTACCACCCAGTCACTTCATGACTGGGTGCGCTTAGATGATGGGGAATCCTTTTTTGTGTTGTCGCTGATCACCTTTTTCACAACTCACAGTTTTTTTTTTTTTAAAAAGGGGACAATGTTTCGTTTTGCTGGAGACGTCACCTTCTGTCTTTTACCGTTACTAGTCCTGCCTCTCGCATCGGCGCGCAAACACACACACACACACACATAAATACTTGATCCAGACTCGCGCGCGATCATTTACACAATGTTCAAGCACCCCTTCACAGCTATAGTATCGGGAGCGACACAGAGTGGCAAGACAACGTTTGTGTTGTCACTGTTAGAAAATAGTGAACATTTAATTTCGCCACAACCTCAAAGAATCATCTATTGCTATTCAGAACTTCAAGATAAGTTTCGGTGTTACCCGCAAATCGAGTTCGTGGATGGTTTAAACATCCCCGAATTCGATCCAAAAGTAAACAATTTACTTGTTTTAGATGATCTCATTAGCCAAGCAAAAGATAGCATTGTAGTTTCGGAAATATTTATAAAAGGATCACATCACAGAAATCCGAGTGTAATATTATTAACGCAAAATTTGTTCTCCCAAGGCACACAGTTCCGTACTATTAGCTTGAATTCACACTACTTGATTGTTTTTAAAAACCCTCGCGACTCGAGACAAATCTCACATCTAGCTAGCCAAGTGTTTCCCGGAAGGACACGTCTTTTAGTCGACATATATAAAGATGGCACACGCGATCCGCATTCATATTTGCTGTTTGATTTTCGTCAGGAAACTGCAGATATACTAAGGCTGCGCTCACACGTATTGCCAAGCGAAGGATCTACTATAATCTATGTACCCTCATGGCTAAGCGTCTAAAAAACAACGCTAATTTCATAAAGTATCTGGCGGAAGCTCGACCAAAACAAGCATCCACTCTGCTAAAGAGCTCAGATCCCACACAAATAAATTCGCTCTGTGAAATCTGTAAAAATATAATCAAAGGCTGTATTCCTTTGCCAGACAGAGTGAAAAACAAGTTACAGCGCAAAAAACGTCTGCTCAGAACACTAGCAGATAAAAAAGTTGCATTTAAAACCAGGCGGAAGTTAATAATTCAACAAGGAGGTGCTCTGTTTCCATTATTAGCCAGCATCGTAGCACCACTAATTGCAAGCTTGATCCGAAGATGAACGAGTCTTTCCGCAAATTCTTGCTTGTAGCTGCACCGCCAGAACAAAAACAGATGCTCTCTTTAGACGAGCAAATGTCTGAAATCTTAAAAAGGCAGGATTTACCGCCAGAGTCAAAAGTTAAAATGTACCTTCAGATACTGCAAACATATTTAGGTCTGAAAAATAATGCCGCAAAACAGCCGTCTCCGACGGCATCGAGGGTACCGTATCAACAGCCACCGCCGTCTCACTACCCACAATTCCCTACTCTGAAGCGCAGCAACAACAACAGCCCGAGGGCGGAGTGAAAAAAAAATCCCGTAAGCCTGTCAAACGCCGATATACTGCTCTGATATCCCCGCGTCGTTTGAGAAGAAAACACACTTGGATATCGTTATGGTAAGTTTTTTTCAATAAAACAGACACTTTTTAAAAAAAATAAATAAAATTTTATTTTGCAAGTAAATGTTGAAGTACATGTAATGTGGCTATAACATCATTTGCCCACAAATCTTTACAATAATATTTGTTTACAATCTTTGACATAGAAATACATCTACATCTATGTGTTAGGAAAAAAATACAATGCAGTCCACATTCAACATACAGCTATAGATTCTGTATGTTGAATCACCACTTTGTCCATTTCTTGCTGTTTTGGTAAAGGAACTCTGCAATGTCCTGTGTCGGCGGTCTTGCAAAGCTGTCGAAATATTGACTGTTGTTTTTTCCCAGGAAAATGCAAACCCAATGAGTGCCGGGCATATACGAAAAGTCCGTATTGATGACTAACAATGCTGGTTTTCTCTGTATTCTTGACGGTAACTCGTCCCTGGCACAGACACCTATCAGATGTTTTCTCGATTCACTGTCTGCTTCTAAAACCTTTAATATAATCTCTAGTGTTCATAATTTACGATTATCGAACTGTCTTTAGTCACAGAAAGAATGTTTTCGAATTCAGCATACAAGATCACTGTAACGTTTTCGGGGAGAGGTTCTGCGAATTTCAGTTCGAGTCGAACTCCACCTCGTCGTAAAGAACTAATATGTTCGCCCACCGCATTGCTGTCTGGAGTCAGATCGAAAGCATAAAGCACGTTCCCTTCAGTATAATCCAAGAGCGATATGTCGTTACCGCAGTCGGAATTCCACTTGTTTAGCGATGTAAAAAGAGACAGGTAGGACCGGGTATAATGTCCGTTCTTATAATCGGGTGTTAGCGGTAAGGAGGGATGCTGGACACCATCAGCAGTCAGAAGTAAATAACACAGGTTGTAGTGACCAAAATTGAAGGGGTTGGTTTTGAGAGAACCATTGAAACTATCACTGGACACAATACCGACTATTAAACGAGCGGGGATCTGACCTAGATATATATTGTCTCTGGTAGAGTCTGACATGCCTTTTGGGATTGAGAAGTAAGTAACATCAACTCTGTTAACGGGATATACAAGAGAGTGTTTTTCAAGAACACTCATGTGCGCTAACTGTATGCTGGGGTTAAGTTTAACTTTACGCACAAAAAGACAAGCTTCGCGTACGTGAATCTTTGCCGTATTGTCGAGAGACAACAGACAGAACTCGGGCAAACTGCGAACCATTCTCAGCCGGAGCGATACGCTGTTAATAATATATTTGGCATGAATACAAATCTAGTCTGAGACGCCCCAAAAGTTCCACAGTTTTGGTTTTCGAAAAAAACTTCATACGTTGATTCATACCGCTGTCGGCCTGAGAAAACATTTGTGAAACATCGGAAACATTGTCTTTTACGAACAGCTCTGTAGTGAGTTGGGATTTTTTTGCTCCTTTGTCAAAATTCAAAAGCGTTTCTAAATAAGCTCTATAGGCGTATGTGTCACTGCTTGGATTTATTAATTTGTCTTGAACGAAAAGATCCGCATGTTTAAACATGGAGTGAAAAAAGTTGTTGACAACGCCGACACTCGATGTTAGTTCTTTTCCATCGCTTTGAGTTAACTGTACTTTCAGTCGCAAATAAGTTTTTCCCAGGTCCAGATATTCTTTCGATGTTCCGGGTATGGAAAATTCTATTGGTCCCGGCGTGTCCACAGAAGCTAAAGGCAAGAAAGTAACGTAGGAAGATCATTCGACGCACAGATTAGTGGCCGGCTGTGCAAACAGGTCTAATTCTGACATCATAACCTCGCCCATCATTGAAAGATGTCCTGATATTTTTTTTTTCGACGCTTGCCTCCACTCTGACTACGGACTTTTTGCTTAATGGCCTGTCCTACTTCAGAAGCTCGATTTATAAATGATCGTTTCACGGGTGCTCCCGAAATGACATCATTGATCATATTACGACCTGCCGACAACACTTGGCGACCTATGAACTTGGCAGCGGGTTTCAAAAGTGGAGAAAGAAATGTAAATGCTGATCGGAATATACTGCCTAAACCCTGGCCCCTCTGGATCGCTGCTCCTGCAAAGTAGGGATTTCCCCCCGCCTGCACTTTGTAGTATTCGACGTACGCGTTCATTGGGGCCGAAAATGCAACTTAATTAGAGTTTTACCACCTCTGAATGGAAATAACTGACCGGTGTCTGTGCGAATTTGAATAGAAACGGATTGAATGCTTGAGAGAAGCACAGGGTAATAATCCAAATGTAAGAATTCACCACTGCTTCCGAACGGTACTACTCGCAACAGAGGCGCTCTAGTATCGCCTACAAACTGGTCCTCAATCAAGGCACTATAAACGAAATAAGACCCGACCCCTCTATTTATATCACCCGGAAATTTTGATCTCACCGTTCCTTCGAAACCATTGGGCATATGTTCAAAACCGAGTAAATCGCCGAGTCCAATCTCAGGGAAACGAAGACGCACACTACTTTCTATTTCGAAAGAAACAAAACCATGTGCATTAACAGAACCTTTAATTTCAGGGGCTATAAAAGTCATAACCTTTAGAATTTCGGAGACGCTATTGTAACGACCATAAGGAATTTTATGCTCGCGAATATCACGAGTCGGCGGTTGTACGAACACAAGCTTCCTGTCAACACACTCACTGTTAGTTTTTATTGATGGTATCACTATTTTACCTTTAGGTATCCACTTTCCGATGTGCTCTCCTTTGAAATTTCTATATTTGTCAACAATATCACCCCTCACTGCTACCTTGTGGGCTAGTCCTAGAATTCGAGCTGTTCGTAAAGTCATACGCAACTCACAACCATTTTTAACACGAATTGTGAATCTCTCTTTGAATTCTGTCTCTTCTACTTTAACCTCTAAATTGGCATTAAGACCATACATATGTTCAATCAATTTAGTCGAATTTTCGTACTCGTCGTGCAACATGTAAACCTCGGGGTTCCTAATTGTCGGTTCTTTCTGTAGAATTGCAAACTCGGCCCAGCCTTCGGAGATATTATCCCAGGACTTAGGTACGTGTATTTCTTCAAGTGCTATCTCCCACCTGCCTTTCAGCGATATAGTATCGGGTAAGACGATGGTAAAATTAGATTGCGTATTCTGGGGATGGAAAGCCATACACGCATTACTCGGTAGGGTTAAGAAGAACATCTTTAGCCGAAACCCAACTGTTGTAGGAAGCAGGGTATCCTAGCCACTTAACACGGAATTGACGTTCTCCTCCCACACGTCGCTCCTTAAGTACTTTTTCAATAAGATACACGTCGATTGGTAACGAGTCGTGAATATTAACAAGCTGTAACTGTTGTTCATAAAAGGTACCTTCGATCGTATCGCCTGTTTTGTCTTGTACTCTGTACACAACTGGTTTTCTTCGTTTCAATACTTGAGATATAGTAAAAATCTCACGAGTCCAATTACCCCAGAATCCTTTGCGGAAAAGATGTGAACCTGTACTTAGAACGACACGATCCCCCAGTTTAAATTTAGGAATCTGTTCTTTGGTTTTTTTCAAGTACAATTTCCTGTAGACGTCTTCTTCATTATGCAAAGTGACATCGGCTGGAGGCATTCCTATAGCTCGATGTGGCGTTCGATTATAAGTAGCTACAATGTCGGGAAGAACATGCACATATTTCTTACTTTCAGAATAAGTTATCCATTTAAATATTTTTTCTTTCAGAGTTCGAATAAAACGTTCAGCGATTGCAGCCTTTTTCTCCGATCTAGTAGTATAAAAATTAATGTTGAGAGATTTAAATAGGGCCCTCACATCTTTGTTTATAAACTCTCTGCCTCTGTCGCTGTTAAGACTGAATGGCGTTTCTTCCTTGAAAATTGATTTGAATGCTTTTACCATCTGCTTCGATGTTTTATTTCTAAGTGTTCTCACCCAGGCGTATCTAGAAAAAGCGTCTATACAGACGAGTAAATAACCCACTCCGCCATTAGCATCAGACAGATTGGAAACTTCTGCTAAGTCACACTGAAACGTATGGTGTAGTCCAGGAACTATTATTTGGTTTCTAGGAAAATTAACTCTTTGAGGTTTGTGTCTGACATAAGCAGGCTGAGATGACAAATACTCTTTCACGATACGCCGGGGTAATTTTGTATGTTTTTGTAATGCATCAATACCACTAAAACTCCCAACGACGCGCGGATCGTTGTAATCTTCTAACATTTCTTTTTTTTTTCCAGATGGACTTCTACGAAAACTTAGGGCGCGACCCATGTTTCTTTGCATCTTATATGGGTTTGGATGCTAATGCTTAAAGATGGGGTAAAACTAACGATGACCCCACTAAGTTGTAATTTTTATTTTTTATTATTTATCAATAAAACATATCTATTTGAAAAAATATTGTCTGCCTTTTTTCTTAGAAAGTAGAAAATAAGTTTTAATTTTCCATTAATCAATAACCTTTTTTAGGAAAGAAAATGATTTCAAATATATATATTAAAAAAAAAAATCAAGCTTGCAGACAGAAACAGAAGATGGCGCCAGTGCTTGACAAAGACGGTAAATAAATATAAACACATTTTACTTTTCAGGTTTTTTTTTTCCTGTTTAGAAAGACTCTACACATCAGAATACAAATTCAACTTGCAGAGAAAAATTGAAACATCATAAATAATTATGGGTAAAAATATATACATATAAATTTAACCATAAAAAGGATATAAAATGAAATAAATTCCTTAATTTCAGATTTTTCAGCTTTCAGAATTATTCACTAGATGGAGCCAAAGTTTCTTGGTTGTCTCCGTGTTTTTTTTTTTTTGGTAAATATCAAAAGCAACTTAAGTTTTTTTTTTTTTTCCCATAGATAGTAAACAGTAGAATACAAATTCCAGAGGAACCATCACAAATAGTTATGGGTAAAAATATATACATATAAATTTAACCATAAAAAAGGACATAAAATGAAATAAATTCCTTAATTTCAGATTTTTCAGCTTTCAGAATTATTCACTAGATGGAGCCACAGTTTCTTGGTTGCGTGTGTTGGGGAAAAAAATTAAGCATCAAAGCAACTTAAATAAAATCTTTAATTTCACCTTTCAGAATGACTCAACAGATGACAACACCGTCTTAAATAAAATCTTTAATTTTCACCTTTCAGAACGACTTGATAGATGGCGACACATATTGCAAAGCTATGGAAATATATTTATAAAACGTCAAAGTCATGGCTATCTAGGAAAAAATACATTTAAACACCTTACATAAAATAAAATCTTTAATTTTCAGCTTTCAGAATAACTCGGTAGATGGCGACTCAGTTTCTGGGTCTTCCGATGTCGCTGCAATCTCCCTGCTCGAAGTTTTGTGGCCCCCAAGTACCCGTATGTGAGAAAAAAAAAAAAAAAAAAATATCCTTAAATAAAATCTTTAATTTTCAGCTTTCAGAATGACTCGCTAGATGGTGACACAGTTTCTGGGTCTTCCGATGTCGCTGCAATCTCCCTGCTCGAAGTTTTGTGGCCCCGTATGTACCCGTATGTTAGGCGAAGCGTCCACGTTTTTCCCGCCAAATCCTTTGTCTTGGGAAAGAATGTGTGCTGCTCGGTGTGTGTGTGTATGTGCGCGCGTGCGAGCGGGAGAGCTCGGGCTTGTGTGTGTGTGTGTGTGCGTGAACCCACAATTCATTGCGAGCACGGTAGCTTGAAAACCAACGCGGTAAAAACAGACGATTTCTACGGCATCAACCGGCCAGAAATCACAGGCAAAGTCACAGACGTAGTCGGTTTATACCCCCCAGACCAATCAGAACATCGGTTCGTATCCCCCTCCAATGAGAACAAGGCGAAATACAACTTCCTACGTCACACTCACACCACTCTTAACTATAACAGCTACATTTACACATATTCTTATAACTGAAAGGGTAGCCGTGGGGATAAGCACTGAACCACCAGAAGCAATGACATGGGTTCGAGCCTGGGTAAAGTAAAAAAAAATTTTAATTTAATGTCGAAAATAAGTGGCGCCATCTAGCGGGCGAAATAAGAACTAAAATATATTTTTCCGCAACTAGGCCTTGCCGCAACTGCTAAACCTAAACCTCGGCTCGCTTCACCGGCAGACGCTCAAAAGCGAAACGGCAAAACAAACGACAGAGACGGCTGCTAGCACGAAAATTGACGCCAAAATTCATAGAGCCGTACTCGGTTAGAACCCCAACCTAATCTACTGATTGGCTAAAAAGTTTTTAATAAAAATGGGGAGTTGCCCCCTAAGGCCAAGGCTATGCAGATCTTTGAAGATGCCAAATCTCCAAGTTGTGTCATACGCTTTCTCCATGTCAAAGAACACCGACACCAAGTGTTCGCGTTTTAGGAAAGCATCCCGGATGGATGCTTCCAATCTAATAAGATGGTCCAAAGTGGACCGGTTCCTTCGGAAGCCACACTGGATGTTGGAGAGAAGGTCATTTGATTCGAGATACCATATTAAACTAGAATTAGCCATTCTCTCCAGGATTTTGCACAGACAGCTAGTCAGAGCAATAGGACGATAATTTCTAGTGACTTCATCTATTAATATATCACCATAATATCACCATATCCTGCCAATCACAAAGCATGAATACTATCGAAAGACAGCTACAAATTTCTTTAATGAGAATTCAATCCTGGACCTTACGAAATGGATATAATCTCGCTGAACAGAAAACCACTACCACTCATTTCTGCAAACTTCGGTCGCTTCATCCTGATCCAGAGCTAAAGATAAATAACGTGCCAGTTCCACTTGCTCACAGTGTCCGTTTCCTTGGTCTGATACTAGACAGGAAACTGAACTTTCAATCACATGTGGCCTATCTTCAAACTATATGCTTGAAGAAATTAAACATCCTCTGGTGTGTGTCATCCATGACATGGGGCGCTGATCCATCTGTATAGAGCTCTCATCAGGTCTCGCTTGGTCTATGCCTCTCCAGTATATGGTTCAGCGAGGAAAAGTACTTTAGAACGACAACACCATCCAGCACTGTGCTTTGAGGGTTGCTCTAGGCGCATTCAGAACCTCCCCGGTTCAAAGCCTGTACATCGAAGCTCATGAACCTCCCTTACATCTTCACAGAAAATCATTACTTCTGATGTATGTCGCAAATATCTGTAGTCTATCCTCTTATCCTTGTTGGAGATGTCTCTACAACACTGAATGTGAGTCGTTTTACATCAGTAAGCCTAATGAAAACCGACCTGCTCCACTTGGATTTAAGGAACTGGCTCAATCATGGAACATAGAAATCAGCAATATATTTCAGGACAAAACACCACCAGATCCCCCCTGGAAAAATATCTGTGCAATATATGATGACTACTTTCAACAGTGGGGAAAGAACACGCTGTCTCCTTCCAATATCGCACAGTTACGTGCAACTTACACTCTTTCTAATTCAAAAGCATGTGAAATCTATACCGATGGATCAAAAACCGAGACCCAAGTAGGTGCTGCTGCAATCTTCCCATCATTTAGCACTTCTGTCTCACTGCCAATAGGATGCAGTATCTTCACTGCTGAGCTCTATGCTATAAACTTAGCTCTGGATCACATTGTTGAACATCTAATTCCGTCTGCTTTAATATACACTGACTCACTCAGTGCTGTCTCTGCCATAAATACTAATACCAACTCCTCTGACCCTGTAAAAAAACAGATTCATTCTAAGTTACTTGCCTGTAAAGAATTGAACCAAACTGACATTCTGCTGTATCCCAGGACATTCTGGAATAGCCGGCAATGAAAGAGCAGATCATGCAGCCAAACAACCAGAAACCACTATTTCGCAGACTTTTCAAGTTCCATATACAGATTACAAACACATTATCCATAAAGCATGTTATAACAGCTGGTCATTAAACTGGAAAGGTTATCCAGGAAATAAACTCTACCAAATAAAACTGGAACCAAAAACTGTGGCCCTCCAGCTTCCAGAAAAGCAGACGAGAAGAAACAATTTTAGGAACGCTCAGGATTGGGCATACTCATCTCACTCACCTCTATCTGTTAACTAATGACAGCGCTCCACAATGTACATCATGTCAAGTACAACTGACCATTCGCCATTTGTTAGTGGACTGTCCTCACTTTCAAAACATCCGCTTAGACACTTTTAAATCGTTTACTAATATGCAGACATCAATAAATTTAATGAAGATTCTGGGAGATGATCCTAATAAAAAAGAACTATTTACTTTCCTAAACCGGATAGGAATATATAATAAAATATAGTTATTCCATATTCACCATTAGAAAGACACAATATGGCCCAAGTAGCCTATATGTCGTTAAACCCAACAACAACAACCGCTCACACCCGATTATAAGAACGGGCATTATACCAGATCCTACCCATCACTTTTTAGATCCCTAAACAAGTGGAATTCAAACTGTGGAAATGACATATCACTCTTGTATTATACAGAAGGCAACTTGCTTTATGCCTTCGATTTATGCCCAGATCAAAATGCAGTAGCTGAACACACAAGCTCAGCATGTCGAGGCGGTGTACACCTTGAAATTAAATTCCAGAACCTCTTTTCGAAAACATAATAGTGATCTTGTATGCCGAATTCGAAAAAATTCTTTCTGTGACTAAAGACCGTGCAGTTCTCATAGACTATGAACACTGAACAGATTTTGAAAGTTTCAGAAGCAGACAGTGAATCAAGAAAACTTTTGAACGGGGTCTGTGCCAGGGATGAATTACCGTCAAGAATACAGAGAAAACCAGCCTGACTAGTCATCAATACTGACTTTGCACACTTACCAGGTACCCATTGGGTGTGTACTTACCTGAGATAAGATTGTCAAGTTCAGTCTGGGAGCAAGGATAATTCGGCGGAATATAAATGGATACAAGGGATAACGATATTCCCATTCCTATCCGAACCGCTACAACTTCTAAAGAGGTTTGTAGTTGGAGATGTCTTGATGGCATAGTGGAAATAGTGATCCCTGGGGACTTATTTACAAGCTTGTGACCAAAAAGATTCCACCAGGGGAGATTTTCACTTGTCACAACAGCAGGTCAAAGTACCCTATCTTGGTCTTCTACTATAGATAGAATATTAGATGTAATTATACATCAAGATTCTGATACTAATATGTCACCGGAACAAATTGACATCGTACATTTAAATTCTAATTACACAGGATTAACTGAAGAAACTCCACACTCTCTGGAAGAGGTCGAATGCGCAATAAAATCCATGTGCTCAGGTAAATCCCCTGGGTATGATAAAATTGAAGTAGATGTTGTTAAAAGAGTCTGGAAAATTGTACCAGCTTCAATATTAATTTTGTTTAATTCATGCCTACGAAGTGGTGAATTCCCTAGAGTGTGGAAAAGAGCTTTGCTCAAAATCTTGCTTAAGAATCCCAAAAAACCGGCTGAGGATCCATCATCATATAGGCCTATAGCCCTTCTCCCAGTTCTAGGAAAGGCGCTAGAGAAGGTTGTTGCCAGTAGATTAATTGCAGCATATGCCGACAAAAGACTTGCTTCTGGAGACCAGTATGGGTTTACCAAAGGACGAGGGACAGAAGATGCATTAGTTAGACTTCTAGATATTCAGGCTGATACAGATTCCAAGTATTTGCTCGGCCTCTTTGTGGACTTCAAAGGGGCCTTTGACACCCTTTGGTGGCAAAGTGCCCTGGTGAGGTTCCGGGAGGCCGAAGTGTTTATAAATATATATAAGCTTTTAAAGAGCTATTTTTCTGATCGTACCATTTCTGTCAAATCTGGACTGGAGGAGGTCTCTCGCAGAGTTACAAGAGGATGTCCACAGGGGTCAATACTTGGTCCCTTGTGCTGGAATCTTGTTTTTGATTCCTGGTTGGTTAAGTTTTCCAGCTATTCATATGATCGCATACGCTGACGATCTTACAATATTAATCCAGGGTAATTCTAGGAAAAGCCTTGAAGAATCAGCAAATGCTGTGCTGTTAGAACTCTCCAACTGGTCTTCAACACACAAATTGAAGGTTTCTATTGCAAAAATGTCTCAGATGTTGCTTAAGGGAAAGCTTGACCATGGAAGACCTCCAGTTATTAAATACAGGGAACAATCCATTAAGTACTTATCGAAGAACAAATACCTAGGCATTTATATTGATGATGCTCTCAGTTTCCTACCACATGTTCAGTATGTGAAAGAAAAGGCTAAATTGTTCCTGAGCCGAATTAAACAGATAACAAGACAAGACTGGGGTCTTAGAGGCCAAACCTTACGACTTCACTATAATTGTGTGTTTTTGTCGATAATTTCTTATGGAGCTGGTGCATGGGGCTTTAGAGCTAATAAAGTTGCTGTGGTAAGGCAACTGTTACAAGCACAGAGGGCTGCCCTCCTGACCATGTCAACAGCTTGTCGAACTACCTCCACCATGGCTCTTCAGGTTTTGCTTGGGAAACTACCTGTCCATTTTGAAGTTCAGTACCGCTACCTTAAGTATCACCTTTTGAAGAAAATACCATTGACCTATGATAACATCCAATTAGATCTAAGTGCTCCCATTAAGACTGAGAAGACAAGATTAAGGCAAATTTTTATTGCAAAATGGCAGCAAGAGTGGTCTTCATCTGATATTGGTGCAGTCACAAGGGACTTTCTGCCTGTAGCAAGTGAGATTAAAAAGGAGGAGTTAAAGTGGTTTTCGCCGGGCTTATATGGTATGTTTATATTAACTGGCCATGGAAGTACAAACACTAAACTTCACAAACTGGGACTTTCACCAACAACATCTTGTTTGTGTGGCCAGGAAGAAACTGTTAACCATATTCTTCATCAATGTCATTATTATAACGATCTTCGACGTGACCTACTTAGTGTAGTTCCTAACTTGGACTCCAGCAACAATAAAATTCTGGTTAAGTCTCAGACAGCTTTTAATGCTATGAATGTGTTTGCTTCTCGTGCATTTAAAAGAAGAACCGAAATTAGGTCCTAGTTTTACTGTTCCTGCGATTTCTTGGATCCTTTATTGGATTAAGAAAGAAATATCTCTCATTTTTGATTGGATTCTATATTTGCAACTGATTAGTATCATTAAGTGCTACACTATACTTTCCTGGATTTTATAATAGACTTGTTCTTGATGTGAAACTGTTTTCTGCAGAATAGGTATTTACTGTATAAGGAATTTTGCTCTACTAATCGAGATACTATTTGGCCTTTAGCGTTTCATAGTTTTTGGAATTAATATTTCTTTGTGAGTGAATACCACACACAAATTGTATTTAGGCAAGAACTTTTAAAAACATAATTTTGAACCCTGCCTAATGTGATCTCATCTAAGATTTGGACATGTATATTACTTTTGCATTAACCCTGAAACATTTTATTTATTGGGCCAGGTTATGGCATTACCCTGGCATTACATTGGACGAATCTGTACATAGTGTATATTCTGCTGTGTTCCTGAAGAAGAGGATATTGTACATATTGCACATAGTGTCTTTCTGTGGAGCTTTTCAGAATTCGTGGAATTTGCTTTCACTGTTTTTTTTTTTTTTTTTTGTTAGAAGATCAATCATTTCTTCAACAACTGAAGACGTTCTGCCTACAAGGGGTTAGGCAAACTGTAAATTAAGATGTTTTGCTGATCCTAGTTCCTAGGATGGGATTTTCCATGAGATAGGTCTCCGTGGTTAGAGAAGTTAGTCCACTTCTCCACTTCTTCCTACTTTATTCTTGCTTAACTTCTTCTCACTTCTAACTATTGGAGTCCCTCTGTTGATTCTCCTCTATTCTATCCATTTACCTCCCCAGATCCCAAACTTCTCCCTCTGTATTCCTCTTCACTCTCTTTTTCGGGCACTCTCAGGTGTTATGCCCTGGGCTTGCCCAGCAGGAGATAATTGATCCTGGCCGCCTCCACGTGGCGGGGATGGGGGGTGAGACGTAGTAACCAGGTGTTACTGCTTCTTATCTGCTAAGAGCCAGGCACCGGCCGATAACAACAGAACACATCATAACACTTACACGTCCAACACACTACATACATTTGGCCGGTTTTGGCATAAGCTTCAACACAAGAAGTACAATAGCGGCTTATGGGGGAAACCCTGGGATCCGCCACAACAACACATGAATATTCCCCCTGAATATCCCCCCTGTCTTGATGGTATGTTAGTTCTGATAAGAATAGCCACCCCACCATGAGCAGGAGTGTCAGAATCCCTGTCTCGCCTAAACATAGAATAATTTTAATTTTCAGAGAAACTTGTGGTGATAAAAAGGTTTCCTGTAAACATACACCTATTGCTTTAGTTTGTATGAGTAAATCATTCAAGTCATCTACATTACTGTGTAATCCTCTACAGTTCCCTTGAAGGAATTTATTCATTTCTTGGATTTATTGGAAGAAGATTGATCTGACTGTTTTTTCTGGGAAGGTTTCTGTCTGATTAGTTTTGATTTTTCATTTCTGGGAAAGGTTGGGCGTCCTGTATCCATGTTATCATTAGGATGTAACTCTAGTACTGTCTCTTCATCCTCTGACTGAACCTCCATTTCCATGTTGCAAATCCTTGGTTTCGCTTTCTTCTGGTTTTCAATAGTAGCTGATTTTGTTGTTTCTGGCAAGGTTGAGATAGCATCAGTTGGGATGCTGATTGGGGAGTTGCTGATCTCACTGACTGTAGTTTTCTTATTGTAAGTTAACGCAGTTTTGGCCCAGCCGGAAAAGGAAATATTCGGTTCGATGGAGACATCTGTTTGGGTTGCAGTTGAGCGGCTATTTTTTGTGACTGATGCATATGATCGGCTAGGCATGGTTAGCATTATTTGCTTTCTTGCTTCAGGGTATGTGACTTTATGCTCCACTTTATACTTCTGGATTTTTCTCCATGTTTTTTAAAGGTCACACACTTTAGAAAATGCAGGATGGCTTCCTTTACAGTTTGGGCAAGTGGGAGTGGAAGCTGTACAGTCTCCTTGGGAATGCTCCTTGGAGCCACAAATAGGACACACAGCATCGCCTCTGCATGCAGTCTATGCATGGCCGTATTTCTGGCACTTAAAGCAGCGAATGGGATTCGGGAAGTAAGGTCGAATCTTGCAGTTTAAGTAACCTGCTTTGACAGAAGATGGAAGACTCGAAGTGCTGAACGTCAAAATAATGGACCTAGTTGGAATTAGGTTGCCATCTTTTTTGGTCATTATTCTCCGAGCGGGTGTCACCTTTTGTTCGGTAAGTTCTTGTACAATTTCTTCTTCAGAAACAGTTAGTAAGTCCCATTCACTGATAACGCCTTTAGACATGTTCAGGGTGTTATGGGGCATAACTGACACTGGGATATTGGTGAATGTTGTTAAATTTAACAATTTTTCTGAATGAGATGTTTTTGAAGTTTCAATTAAAAGGTCTCCAGATTGAAGACGCTTCACCATTTTAGGGGATCCAACAACCTTGTTTGTTTGTTTGAATTTTTTTGGCGCATTAGCAACTACGGCTATAATGCGCCAAGACTAGGTTATATTTAAAAATTTTAAATTCTCGGTGACCTAATTAGTAAGGCCACCATGTCCAGATATATAATAACAACTGCAATAGCCAAGTGAATTGGCTATTGCAGTTGGATCTGCAATAGCGCATCCATTATAATCTAGGATTGAAGTAGGTAGGTAGGTTTGTTGATATTCAGGGGTTTGACCGATTTCCTTGCCTCCTGGTATGATATATTTAGATCTGCCTTCAGCCGTTGAATTTCTTTTTCTTCTTTCCACCTCTGGCATGCTCGTGAGTAGGCCGGGTGTTTGCCTTCACAGTGAATACAGGTGGGTTTTGCGGCTGAACATGCTGTTGTTTCGTGGTCCTTTGCACCGCATCGAGCACATGCAAGGACTCCACGGCAGGCCATTTGAGAATGTCCATACTTCTGGCATTTAAAACACCGTAAAGGGTTTGGAACGTATGGACGCACTGAACAGTTGATGTATCCAGCTTTAATCTTGTCAGGAGGTTTAGGAGAGTTAAGTCAGGATAACGCTCCTGGTTTTAACAATTTTTCCATCCCTTCGCGCAGTAATTCTCTTGACGGCAGTAACTCCATGTGGTTTTAAATTCAGAGCAGATTTCCTCCTCGGTTACGTTGAGAAGGTCCAACTCCGAAATGACACCTCTCGATGAATTGAGTGTACTGTGTGGTGTCACTGTTATAGGGATTCCTCTGATTGATCTTACTCTGAGTAGATGTTCAGACTGCCTGTCATTTTTGGTTTCAATCAAGAGGTCCGCAGAACGGAGCCTCTTAACTGACTTAGGTGAACCTGCTAACCCATCCAACCCTTTTTGTATAAAAAAGGGTGACATTTTACCAATCGGTGTTTCATTCGTGGAGTCCATAAATAAGAACCTTGGGACAGGACCTGATGATAGTTCGGTTCGCTGCCTCTTTGTAGCAATAATTCTATCTGCCTCTCCGTCTCTGTTTTCAGATAGGGACCGGGTTGGGGCCCCTGAAGAAATATATTTATCAGGATTCATGAAGTTTTGAAGTGGTTCAGTGTCTGGGCTCCCCACCCACCACGGAGCCCAAAGGGACGCCCACTACCCGGCATGCAATAAATGCGCTCGGGAGTGGGATGCCAGGGCTACCCAGACACTATACCCGCACCGCCGCCAGCCTGAATCCTGTCCCTCGGACCATGAGGGTAGGGGCGTGGCATTGACACGGTTGACCCTCGCAGGCAAGCCTACTAGCCGATTGATCCTAGCCAGGCCTTCCAGGACCACCCGTCTTGTCGAAGCAGGGGCCAAAGTGGTGTATTGAAGTTGGGCCCCTCAACCACCAGGTCCCCCTTTCCGAATTTCCACGGTCGCAGCGCACGACAAACATGCCGGATTCCATTGATGTAAGCCTGGAACCTGGGCTGTGGGCGTTAGATCCCAGTGATTCTAGTCTGGAAGTCCAGCAGCATCACTGGGAGGTCCCCTCACCACGTACAGGTGCCCACGTCGAGGGGGGATCCAACAACCGATTCTAAACATTTCTGTATTAGAAACGGCGTTAACTTGCCTACAGGTTGTGTGGATAATGAGTGCATTATTAGAAATGCTGGCATATCTGCACTCTGTTTTCCAGTCCGCTGTCTTTTTGGACGATTCAAATCATGCTCTGAATCAGAGTTGACGGGTCTGGAACCCGTGGGCTCTAGCGGTGGATATGCATCACAATCCATCGTTGCTCCTTTCAGCCCTGGAAGAGGGAATTCCTTCTTCCAGGTTACCGACCCCGCCACGTGAAGGCAGGAGTGGTGCCAACCAGTGACCAAGCGATCAGCAGAAGAAGAGAGCAGTACATTGCTAGCAATAGCAGTGACGTTGCAAGCGGGGTTAGAAGTAACGTTGCTCAGCAAGGGAAGCAGTAATGTTGTTGCGAGCGGTGGAGGGATTATTTAAGCACTAGTACTCGCCCTAGGAAAATCGCACTAGAAAGATCGCTTGGGAACTATCGCTTGGCACTCTGGGCCGGGTGTGAGCGGTATGGATAGATGCTGGACCCCGTCAGCCGTCAGAAGTAAATAGCACAGGTTGTAATGGGTAAAATTAAACGGGCTGGTTTTGAAGGAGCCATTGAAACTATCACTGGACACAATACCAACTATTAAACGAGCGGGGATCTGGCCTAAATACAAAGGGTACTAGGAAAGTTTTGCAATATGACGCAACAATGAATCACAGGAAGCTGCTTGTTGCTGCATGTTGAGACATGTTCATACGTGCATAGTAGCCGCCGCGCCAAGTCGATGGGCTCAGTTATTCATTAGTAGTGAGAGTGTAAAGTGCTTGCGATGGCATCGTGGTCACGAAATGAGATAAGGACAGTTTTGCGGTATAATTTCGTGCGTAGTTTAACCATAGACCAGTGCTTAGAAGAAATGACTCTTGCACTAGATGATGATTGTCCACATCGTACAACGATATTCAGGTGGTATAGAGAATTCCAAAGGGGAAATTTCACTCTGGATGATTCTGAGAGGCTGGGAAGGCCACGAACGTCAGTTACGGAGGAAAACGTTACTGCTGTGAGGAAAATGCTTGACGAAAACAGGCGAGTGACCTACCAACAGATAGAGGATACTTTGGGCCTAAATGCACAAGCAATTCGTTCGATTCTGCAAGATCATTTGCACGTGAAGAAACTTTGTTCTCTCTGGGTGCCGCATCAACTGACTGAAGAGCAGATGACACGACATGTGACTTGGTGCCGGGAGATGTTAAAAAAGTTTGATAAGGGACAATCTCGGTATGTGAACAACATCGGGACAGGTGACGAGACTTGGCTGTACTATTACGATCTGCCGACCAAGGCTCAAAACAAAGTTTGGGTCTTTGATGATGACGACACACCCGTAATTGTCAGAAAATCCCGATCTGTAAAGAAGAAAATGATAGCTGTATTTTTCAAATCGAGGGGAATTGTGGAACGTGTCGTTTTGGACACGCAGAAGACAGTCACAGCTAAGTGGTATACTGAACAATGCCTGCCTAAAGTCATTGGATCTATGAAGAACCTGCGGCCAAAGTCAAGAATGGACACCTGGTACCTCCATCACGATAATGCTGCAGCTCACAGCGCCAAAGCCTGCACCGAATATTTGACCACGACAGGACTGAAACTTCTCGAGCACCCTCCCTACAGTCCAGACCTTGCTCCCTGCGACTTTGCACTGTTCCCGCATGTGAAAATGAAGCTAAAAGGGAGGCGGTTTTCCAGTGATGAGGACCTTCTACGGGCTTGGGACAACGAGTGTGCTTTACTCCCTAGTGAAACTTGGCAGAACTGGTTTAAAGATTGGTTTCGGAGGATGGAGAGGTGTATTGAATGTAGAGGAAATTACTTTGAAAAAATTAAATAAACAAAGCTGTATTGCAAAACTTTCCTAGTACCCTTTGTATATATTGTTTCTGGTAGACTCGGACATACCTTTGGGAACTGAGAAGTAAGTAACGTTAACTCTGTTAATGGAATAAACAAGTGGGTGCTTTTCGTGAACACTCATGTGGGCTAGCTGTGTGTTGGGATTAAGATTAACTTTACGCACAAAAAGACAGGCTACACACATGTGAACCTTCACCGTATTGTCAACAGACAGAACTCGGGCGAACTGCAAACTATTCTCAGACGGTTGTTGTTGATAATATATTTGGGCTGATGGCACAAATCTAGTTTGAGACGACCCAGAAGTTCCACAGTTTTGGTTTTCGAAAATAACTTCATACATTGATTCATACTGCTGTCGGGTTGAGAAAACATTTGCGACACATCGCAAACATTATCTTTTACGAACTGATCTGTACCGAGTTGGGATCTTTTTGCTCCATGGTCAAAATTCCAAAGCGTTTCTAAATAAGCTCTATAGGCTTAAGTGTCACTGCTCGGATTGATTAGTTTATCTTGAAACAAAAGATCAACAAAAAGATTAAACTGGAGGGGAAAAAGTTGTTGACAACACCCACATTTGACTGCCATTCTTTACCATCGCTTTGGGTTAACTGTACTTTGAGGCACAAATAAGTTTTTCCCAGGTCCAGAATAGAAAATTCCTATTGGGCCCGGTGTGTCCACAGATGCTAAAGGCAAGAAAGTAATGTAGGAAGATCGTTCGACGTACAGATTAGTAGCGGGCTATGCGAACGAATGTCCTGATATTTTTTTCGACGTTTGCCTCCATTCTGACTACGGACTTTTTGCTTTATGGCCTGTCCCACTTCAGAAGCTCGATTTATAAATGATCATTTCACGGGTGCTCGGCGCCTCCGTAGCCAGGTGGGAAGGAGCAGCAGCAGCACTACGTAGCACACGTTTCTTGATTAGACCGGGGTTCGAGCCAGTCACCACCAAATATGGAAAGGTCAGGGAATGACTAACCCATATCCCGGATCAATATGGCCTTAGTTGCTAATGCTCCTAAAAACCAAACAACAGTAACAACAACATGGGTGCTCCCAAAATGACACCATCGATCATATTACGACTTGTCGACAACACTTGGCCACCGATGAACTTAGCCGCAGGCTTCAGAATTGGAGAGAGAAATGTAAATGCAGATCTGAATATACTGCCTAGCCCATCAACTCTCTGGATCGATGCTCCTGCAAAGTAGAGACTTCCCCCCACCTGCACAGTGTAGTATTCCATGTAAGCGTTCATTGGGGTCGAAAATGCAGCTTAATTAGAGCTTTCCCTCCTCTGAATGGAAAAAATCTGACCGCTGTCTGTGCAAATTTGAATAGTCACAGTATGAATGTTTGAGAGAAGCACAGGGTAAAATGCAAGAATTCACCTCTGCTTCCAAACGGTACTACTCGCAAAAGAGGTGCTTTCGTGTCGCCCACGATCTGATCTTCGATCACGATACTATAAACGAAGTAACAACTGACACCCCGATTTATATCGCATGGAAATCTCGAGCTCACAGTTCCTTCGAAATCACCGTGCAGGTTGGTTGTTGTTGGGTTTTTTTTGCGCAAAAGCAACTTTGGCCATATTGCACCTATCTATTAATGTTTATTGACAAGGACGTTTATATTTCTTAAATATGATTTATATCTGGTCAAAATATCCTATTAATTTTAAATAAGTAAATATATTTACAAGGTTGGAGTTATCGCCTAGAATTTGTGATAAAGTCAGAGAATCTTGGAAATTAATAGGGAGATGTAAGGCTGATTGTCACGCCATGTGGTATTGTGGACATTCTATAAGGAAATGTTTTACAGTGAGTTGACAAGAACAGTGAAGGCTGTTCTTGTCAACTGGAGGATCTGCTTTGGTGAGTAATTGTGCGTAAGATGTGTATGTCCAATGCGTAGTCTGGATATAATTACTTCTTCATGCCAATTCTTGTGAAGACTCGATTTCCATGGCTGTAGTTCATGTTTTATTTGAAACAGTTTATTGTTTGATTCATTTTGCCACATTTGTGACCACTGATTATGGAGAAACTGTTTTTATGATAGGTCTGTAATCGGTATATGGAGATTTGTAAAGCCTTTGGTTTGTGTTTGTAGGATTCTTTTCTGCTCAATCAGCTCTTTCATTACCTTCAATGCCTGTATGTCCTGGGATCCAACAGAATTTTTACTTGCCTCATTTTGCTTTTAAGTTTGACAGGGTGAGCTTGTATCTGATAGAGAATAGGGTGTGATGGAGTCTGTCTTTGTAGGAGAGCAAATATTGCACTCAATGAATCTGTGTATATGAGATGTTTTAGAAGAGGGGAAGAAGCTATATATTTTAGGGCCATTTGTAGGGCGAATAGCTCAGCAGAATAGCTACTGCATTGGTTTGGAAGTTGTCAGAGAACAGTGTGTGGAAAGACCACGGCAGCACCAACTTTGGTGTCTGTTTTAGAGCCTTCTGTATATATGTGAAGGTATTCCGAGAACTGTGATGCGTGGGCTGAATGCATCTGTTTTATGTTGACATTTGCCAGGGTGCTTTTTCCCCATTGTTGAAAATAAGTGTCACAGTTTGGCGTGAAGGTGTGCCATGGTGGAATACTTATGCTATTATCCTCATGTACATGTTCAAACCTTAGGCCCCATTTTGAGATGGTTTTTTTTTAGTCCTATTAGGGCTAGTTTACTTAGTGTGGGTTTATTGCTGTAGGGGATTTCACACTGTAGATTGAAAAGATACTGACAAGTAGGATGATGAGGTAGACTTTGGATTTTAATTGCATAGTGTAATATCACCGTGCAGACGGTCAAAACCAATTGGTTGGTTGCTTGCTTGTGTGGGTTTTATTGGCGCATTAGCAACTAAGACTATAATGCACCAAAACCTTGTCATAAAAAAAGTAAAACTTTCATTGACCTAATGAATAAGGTCACGAAGTCAAGGCATAAAAACAAGTATAAACTGTAAAACACAAATATCAGTAAACAAGTAACAATAATAAGATAGATTTTTTAAATGTGTGAGTAAAAAGGTTTACTGATTTTAGAAAGCTAAAAATAGCAGACACATGTTCATTGTCAGATTAAATCTTACGGAGTGTATATGGCTCAGTCAGATGGTTAAAAGCAGTAAAACGAGCATTTCTAAAACTGGTACAGTCACATAAAATATGTTGAACAGATAAAATGGTGTCGCATTGCTCACACATAGGAGTGTCATCAGCCCTCAGCAAAAAGGAATGTGTCACATGACAGTGTCCTATACGGAGCCAAGCAAGAACTTCCTCTTTGCGATCCTGTGTAAGCTGGACCGCCAAGGATGGATCACAGGCTTAATCCGACATAGTTTGTTTGTAGTAACCGGGCGATGCCACGAATCTTGCCACTGATATTGTAGGTTGCTACAGATCACTTGCCTGTAGTCTGTATAGAGGACTAACAGGTCAAGATTATCCGTCAGGGTGCCGATTTGGCTGCAATGTCAGCCAAATCATTTCCTCTAATCGCGATGTGACTCGGGATCCAGCAGAAGCGGATATCGAATCCACTTCCATTGAGGCTGTATATTATCTGCTGAATTTGGGATAGGGTTGGATGATTAGTACGTGACACCGCTGATAAAGCCTGTAGTGCAATCATTGAATCGGCATATATAATACACCGTTGGTAATGGTGTTTTATAATGTGATCTAGAGTTAACTCTATAGCATGCAGCTCTGCATTGTAAATGCTGCAGTCAAGGGGTATCTGTTCTGATATGGAACCATTTGTTAAAACAGCAGCAGATCCCACATACGATTCTGACATCGAGCCGTCTGTATAAACTGGCAAGATGTCACAATGTACTACAAGGCGTTGTCAATAGAGCTGAAGGTAAACAGAGTACGGAGTATTAGACTTCGTCGAAATCTTGAGCAACAAGTCATATGCTGGTGTTTGTGTATGCCAGGGTGGAAGGGGCTCCTTTGGTGATCGAGCAACCTTGTCTACCGAGATGTTAAGCACATTGAGTAGCTCTTGAACGTGAATGCCGAATGGGCAACTGGCATCGTGTGTTATAAAGATTTTCTCATCGTGGCTCGAAAACGGATGTCAATGTGGGATGGTCTGGCATGGACTTAAGCTTCAAGGCATATTGTAGAGACAACTGCATTCATCGAAGCGACAAGGATGGTTAATTTGCTTCAACATACAGTCAGTCCTCGTATAACACGTCTTTAGACTACACGAATTCGATCATACACGATTTATAAATAGGGGAATGATATCTTATATAACACGAACCGAATTCGCTTATGCACGATTCGCCTTTGTGTTTACAAGAAATGGCAGTCGAACGCAGAATCACCCCAACCGAACGCAACACGATAGGAATGAAAAGAAGATTCTGAAAATGTATTTATGTTTTTTATATCAGTGAATGGGAAACACATTTCATCATAATAAGGTAAAAACCCACACAATTCCAGCTATCGGTATTATCGCAAATGCAATTAGATCGAGTTTACTACCGGTTTATAACAGATTCCACTAGCAGAAACTCAATTGGAAATTGTTTTTATTGTTTTATGGCAGTAAGCCCTAGAAATGTGCGGTGTTAATAGCCTTTACGGTATTGTTTATTCAGTTGCTACACGCACGCAGCTTTGTTTATGTGTATCAAGCGTGCCTCCTCGGTTTGTAATTGTGCTTTATTCCCTAAAAATGAGTAAAACACCTAAAAAGGTGTGAAAAGGAAACGTCCTGGTAAAGACACTGCAGATTCAGAGCGAAAAAGAAAAGCAATATCGATAAACAGAGGCGGACTGAGTCAAAAATTCTTACCCGGGAAAATTTATAGTGGCCTCATACTATGGTTTATGGCCAAAATCACACCGGCCTCCGGCTTTTCCCCGGTAGGGCTTATGGCCAGTCCGCCCCTGTCGATAGAGAAAAAAAATGTGAAATTGTGAAACGCTTTGAGCGAAATGAAAGACCATGTGATATTGCACGTGCTCCAGACCTAAATGAGGCAACGCCGAGAATTAGAAAGAATGCAGAGAAAATAAAAACAACTTTGATAGCAGGAACAACTCAAAGTGTAATTAAAATCCATTAGATTAAGACACAAAGAATTGGAAGAGATGGAACAGCTATCATGTTTCGATAGAAAATCAAACAAAAAACAAGTTTTCTTACGACAGAAGCAAAAGCATTAGCAATATTTTATTACGTAATAATCGTAATAAAATACGTAAGTATTTTTTTTTACGATTATTTATTGTGTTTGGTAATGTTTTGGTTACAAATGTGTGTTCAATCTTGGGTGGCTGGAACCTAACCCTATTTTTCCCATAGGGCCTGTGGTTTATATTGCACGATTTTGCATTGCACGAGGGTTTCTAGGAACACAACTATCGTGCTATATGAGGACTGACTGTACAGACTTTGGACAGGTGATGTTCTGAATGCACCAGTAGCAATACGAATGGCTTGATGATGGATGGGGTCAAGCCAACGAACAGTGCTATTTCTGGCAGATGCATATACCTGAGACCCATAATCTAACTTTGAGTATACAAGTGCACGGAATAGACGTAGTAGATTGCATCGGTCTGCAACCCAAGAGGTAGAAGAGAGAGAGAGCAGAGAATGTTAAGCCATCTCATGCACTTTGTGCGTAGCTGACGAATATGTTGGAAAAATGTCAGCTTTTTATCCAAAATGAGCCCCAGGAATTTCGCCCCTAATACAACTGGAATGGTGCTTTGTCGAAGTCATAATTCAGGTTCAGGGTGGAGGTTACGTTTGCGACAAAAATTTACACAAACGGTCTTCTCTGGTGACAACCTGAAACCATTCGCCGTGGCCCAGGAATTAAGGTGGTCAATAGTTTGTTACAGTTGTCTCTCAATAACCCTCATTTTGCATGATTGAGAGAATATGCTGAAGTCATCGACGTAGAATGCACTGTTTATAATTGGAGGAAGTTGTTAAGAAATAGAAATTATTTTAATGGCAAAAAGCGTGACACTTAAGACAGATGCTTATGGTACTCCCTCCTCTTGGCAAAAGGACCGAGAAAGGGAGGATCCTACACGAACTTGGAAATAACGGCAGGATAGAATCTTTTTGATAAAAACTAGGTGACCTCTTAGACAAAGATTGTAAAGGTCTTTGAAAAAAATCAAATCTCCAAATTGTCGTATGCTTTCTCCATGTCAAAGAAGATGGGCACCAAGTGTTCTCTTTTTAGGAAAGCATCGCGGAAGGAAAGCAGCACTTAAATCGGGAGAGAATGTTATTCGATTCTAAATACCATAAGAAACGAGCATTGACCATTCTCTCCAATATTTTGCACAGGCAGAGCAATAGGACGATAGCTTTTCGGAGATTTAGGATACTTTCCTGGCTTGGGAAAAGCAAGTATAGTTGCTTTGCACCAGGTATCCGGAATATGATCATCAAGAAAGATTCTGTTGTACAGGAAGAGCAGATGGACCATGGATTCTGTTGAAAGATGTTTTATCATTTAATAATGGATATTGTCTGGTCCAACAGCAGTAGCCTTTGTACGGGCATGCTGTTTTCAGCTCGTGGTTAGTAAATGGCCTATTATACGAGTGGGAACCCATCGATGTGAACTTAAGGGTCTTTTTTTCTCTGTTGTCTTTTAAGACCAGAAACTGTGGGGAGTAAGATGATCTTGCAGAGATGTTTGAAAAAGTTTCCCCAAGAGCATTGGCTATTGCAGTAGATTCTGCAATAATACATCCATTATATTCCAGGACCGATGAGGAGTGTGCTGTGTATTTCCCCTTCATTTTCCGAATTTTATCCCAGTCCAACTTAGTACTAGTGGACTGACTAATTGATGAAGTAAAGCGGATCCACGATTCCTTTTGACTCTGACGGCAGATGTAGCATGCTTTGGCTCGCACGCGTTTTAAGGCTATATGGTTGGCCTTGGTAGGATATCGGCGAAATATCCCCCACGCTTTATTTTGAGCCTTTTTTGCTGCTGTGCATTGTGAATTCCACCATGGTTTTGGAAATGTAGAAAACCGGCTGGACGTTTTCGGAATTGTAGTTGCAGCTGCATGGACAATATTTTCTGTTATGTATGTGACTGCATCATTGATAGGCTCCTGACTGACTGCAGAGATGTCAAAATTTGCCAGGTGTTGAAAGACAATCCAGTCAGCCTGATCAAACTTCCACCGTGGTAACCTGAAAGGAAGACACTGTCTCCCACTGTGTAATAACGAGGTTATCACATGGAAGTGATCACTTCCATATGGGTTCTCCTCCACTTTCCAAGTGAGCGATATTTCTGTGACCTATTCGGAGATGAGCCATTATTACCTCCTGATGTCGAATTGAACTAAAGCTGGAAGGCCATCGCTCAAGGTTTGGCTTGATACTTCAAAGTTTATTATTAGGTTGATTTTCCCATGATAACTGCCATTGGCACATGCATTTTTCCTGGATTATTGGTGGATAGTCTTGAGGAGGCACTTTCCACTTGTTCTCGGGTGGTAGGTGAGCTAATTTGGCAGTATTGTCCACTAGTTCATTTCCAGGAATTGCTATATGTCCTGGGACCCAGGAGAAGTTATGTTTTTCCCACGTTCTGATAAGGTATGTAAAGAGCTGACTATTCTTTTCACAACTGGGTGGGGGAATGTTCATGGTGTTTTTTAGTGCTTGAAGCGCACTTAAAGAATCTGTGAAAATTATGCTGTTGTTAATATCAGAGGACTCAATATGATTCACTGCAACCTAATTTGCTATTAGTTCGGCAGAAAAAATACTGAACTCACGTGATAACTGATAAGCTAATGTGATGTTTGGAAGAACTGCGGTGATTCCAACGTGGACATGATTCTTTGATCCATCAGTATATACTATGGAAAAGCTGGGAAACTGGTCCACTACTGCATGGTATAGTTGCAAGTTTTCTCTATGCAATGTAAATTTATTCCATTCATGCAGATGTAAGTCACATGAGGGTGGAATGATATTCCAAGGAGCAAGAGAGGATGGGATGCTATGTGCCACATTGTCTAAGGTTAAATTTAGTTCTTCTAAGGTGTTTTATTCTCAAACCCAAAGGACGATTAGCATTAGTGCGGTTTTGGTATAACCTGCTGTGCTGTGATGTGAAAAGTATGGGCCAGTTTGGGTGTTCTGGCATAGATCTAATTTTATAGGCATAACGTAGTATCAGTTGTTGCCTTATTGAGAGGTTTTTCGTGTGATTCAGCATATAAGCTATGTGTTGGAGTCGTGCGATATATGCCCCTAAAGCAACGCATATTTCACTATGATGGATAGTGGTCAAGCCAGCGAAGGGCACTAGGTCTTGCTGAAGTATAGACTGGTGCTCCGTAGTCAAGTTTCGATCTTATTAATGCTCTGTATAACAATAATAAAATAAGGCGAACAGCTCCCCAATTATTTGCAGAGAGAACCTGGATGATATTTAGTTTTTGTTGACATGATGTTCTTAGTCTTGATATGCTCAACGAAAGTGAGTTTATGGTCTAAAGTGATTCCTAAGAACCGTATGTTGGGATGAACTGCTATTGGTTGGCGATTCAGTTGTAGCTCCGGATTGAGATGGAGTTTGCGTTCGCGGCAAAATGGATGCAAAATATTTTTTCCGGACAAAGTTGAAATCCATTATTCTGAGCCAATGAACAGATCTTAGTTATTGCCCCTTGCAACTGTCTCTCAATAGTATTCATGTTTTTCGCATGACACCAAATACTAAGGTCGTCTACAAACAGTGCTTTATCAATAGTGTTTGGAATTTGTCCGGAAATGGAGTTTTTTTTTTTTATGAAAACCCCAAACACGAAAGGTAAAAAACCTATAGTACTTAGTACCGTGCAAGGGTTGAAGGAGAAGTATGGGGGGGGGGGATGCCGGAAACTTTGCTCTAGAGACTAAACATGGGTTTCACCACTTCAAGCCTCCAATAAGCAAAGTGGTGGTATTTCACCTGTTGATGAAAGTCATCTACCACCTACTTATTACAATTATAAAAAGTGAAGCACTGAGTACAGAGCCTTGAGGAACTCCTCCTTCATGTGAAAATACTTGGGACAGTGACGTTTTAAATTGAACCTGGAATGTACGCTTGCATAGGAAATTCTGTATGAAAATCAGGAGGTGACCCCGTAGTCCATGGCGATGTAACTCACGGAGTATTACATACTTACAGTGGATTATGCCCATTGAAATTCCCTAATAATAGAAAAGGGGGTGGCAGTTGCTTAATCAGATCATCAAGGTCTGCCTGGGCAGTGTTATTCCAAGGTGGCAAATAAATGAAGCAAACAGTTAAAAGGAACCTTACTGTAAGACGAACTGCTACAGCCTCTAGATTAGTGGTAAGAAGCACAGCTTGAAAGGGGTTGTGGTTACCCACAAGGATAGCAACTCCTCCGTGGGCAGGTCCATCCCTAGCTCTGTCTCTGCGAATAACTGAGCAATTATGTAAGTAAGTAAGGGTCCTCATTAAGCAAAAGCAAGTTGGTTCATGCTTACTCAGGAGAGCCTTGATGTCATCTCTATTTCTACGAAATCCACGGCAATTCCATTGGAGAAATTGAAATGTACCCATTATTTTGATTTACTGGGTCCGTCTAGTGGCTTCCGAAGGGCTGAGGGCTTCATTTTCTCAGTACTGGGTTTATCTCTTTGGAAAGATTGGACGTTGGCCTGTATCCATTTCTTCTTCTTCTTCCGCAAAGAGTTCCAGGACAGACTCGCCTGTACCTCCTTATCTTCGGCATCCATTGTCTCTTGGATTGTAGATGTCTGTTCCCCTTTCTTCGGAGTTTCTTTAGTACTCTGTTTTGGAAGTGGTGGAGCACTAGGAAGTACGGATATAGCAGTGGCGGCTGACTGATTTTTGGTGGGCTTTTGGGAACTTAATAAATAGTGTGCAATGGGGGTGAATGACTCCCTTTATGGAATACTCATATCAGTCTGAGTACCAATGGTACTTTTCCCAGAAGCTTTCTGGGCGTATGAGGGCTTGGCACTATTTAAAGGTTGGATGCGTCTTCTGGCCTCCTGATAGGAGATGTTTAGCTCTGTTTTTGAATTTCCTTCTCATCTTTCCACCGCTGGCATGCTCGAGAGTATGGAGGGTATTCTCCTTGGCAGTTAGTACAACTTGGCTTAGAAGCTAAACATTCCTTGCTCTCGTGGTCTTTAGCACCACATCGAGCATGGCAGGGTTGACACGACAAGCTGTTTGAGAGTGGCCATACTTTTGGCATTTAAAACACCTCAGTGGGTTTGGAATATAAATCCTCACTGGGCAGTTTAAATAGCCTGCTTTTATGGAAATTGGAGGCCGTGGGGTGTTGAACGTTATGATGAAAACTTGGGTGGGGACGAGATTCCCATCCTTCTGCATCGATATTCTTTTCACAGCCGTCACTCCTTGGTCTTTAAGTTCAGAGCAGATCTCTTCTTCAGAAACATGAAGATCCCAATCTGATATGACACTGCATGAGAAATTCAAGGTTTTATGGGGACTAACGATTATGGATAATCCCCCTAACGAAGTTACTTTCAGTAGTTGCTGTGCATGTTTTCGGCTTGCAGCCTCAACTAAAATGTCTCCAGAACGTACCCTTTTGACAGATTTTGGAGATCCTGTCAACCCTTCTAATCCTTTCTGGATGAAAAAGGGTGACATTTTCCCAAGTGCCTGCTCTCCAGTGGAATGCAGAATGAGGAAAAGCAGTGTCACAGATGGTGGTGTATCCTCAGTTCTGGCTCTTTTTGCAGAGTTGTTTCTGCAGTTTCATCTCGATTAGGTAGAGGCCTTGTTGGGGCCCCAGAAGAAACAGTATTTAAATTACTCATATGAGTAAGATAAAAATTTCAGATGCCCTAAGTACCTCACCCACCACGGAGCCCTACGAGGGGACGCCCACTTGTGAACTAGCAGGTACTGGGTACACGAATGGAACGACAAGTTACAGGCGCCATACCCACGTTTCCAATAAGCCTTGATCCCATCCCAGGACCAAAGGGAGGGAGGCTTATTGGAATGCAGCTGACCCTAGCAGTAAGAACCACCCGCCGATTGATCCCAGTCGGGCGGGTCCGGGACCACCCGTCTTGTCGAAGCAGGGGCCAAAGTGGTGTATTAAGGCTGGGCCGCTCAACCACCAGGATTCTCCTATCTGAATTACACGGGTCGCAGCACACAGTTGCACACGCCGGATTCCAACGTTGTAACTCTGGAACCAAGGTATGGGTGTTAGATCCCAGTGATGCTAATCTGGAAAACCAGCAGCATCACTGGGAGGTCCCCTTTCCACGTACAGGTGCCACATCGAGGGGGGGGGATGATGTGGGAGACTGCTGATTTTGGCTGCATAATTTAGTAGCAGAACTTGTCGAAGATGTAGCAGCAGTTCGTTGGCTTCCACATAGGCTTAAAATTGGTGATGTGTGGAAAGCCCCAAGTGCCACTCTTAGTGTACAATGATGTACAGGATCTAGCCACTTCAGTGCACTTTGTCTGGCCGAGTCATATGCAGGACACCCATAGTCTAACTGAGATCTGATCAGCAAGCAGTGCAAGTGTAGCAACATAATGATCTGCACCCCATGACATTGGAGAAATTACTCTAAGAAGATTTAGTTTTCTAAGACAATTTGTACAAATATGTTTTATATGTTCCAGGAGTTTAATTTTTTATGAAGTATTACACCAAGGAATCTAATACTATGCTGGAAAGTAATACCATGAGAATCTAATTGAAGATCTGGATCAAGATGTAAAGAATGCTTGTAACAGAAGTGTATGGCAGTTTTTGGATCAGAAAGTCTATAACTATTGTTTTTGGCCCAAGAGACAATTTTGTTAATGTCTAGTTGTCTAGTTCTAGTTGTCTTTCAATTAATCACATATTTTGAGAATGACATGTGATGACAAGATTGCAGCATATAGGTATCATCAACTGTATTAGGTATGTAATTGGGTATGGCATCAATCCTAATGGCAGAGAGTGTGGCACTCAACACCAAACCTTGGGGAATTCCCTCTTCTTGTACATATGTTCAAGAGAATGAAGAATGGAATGGACCTGAAATGATCTCTTTTCTAGAAAGTTCTTAATGAATTTTCTTTTTTTTTTTTTTTGGCCGGTGCAGCAAAGTCCCGTAGTTTTCTTACACTGTGGCAAATACTTATATTCTTAAGTCTCGCTATAGCAAAGATTTGCAGATTTGGCCGTGACATTCTGGCAGAAAGCTCACCCATTTAGATGTCGGTTTGAGCGAGCATATTTAAAGATTTGGGCTGGGGAATTTGCCATAAATGGTGTCAATATAATTGGTATTCGTCGAATACTCTAGGCCAGGAGTGGCCAACTGAATTTGTGATGCGATCTACTTTTTTCCTTCAAAATGTGCCGCGATCTACCATCTCAAAAATTTCATTGCACAAATCGAGGGATGACTGTATATTTCAAATTCGTCGCGATCGACCGAAATTAAATCCGCGATCAACTCGTTGGCTACCCCTGCTCTAGGCTAAGAGGTTGAAGGAGAGGAAGGTAATTTGCACACTTCAGAATAGGAGTGGATGTGTAAGTGTGAAAGCATCTAAGGCTGTCAATATACCATATCTGTATCCTTCTGTCAGTTTGCTAGAAGACAATTCTAAATTTCAGGAATAAATATTCTCGTGTCTTTGACGGGATACAAACTCTGGCCTTTCAAAACCAATATGGGAGGAAGGCGATTATAACCAACTCCTGCTACCCAACAGTGTTGCGGTCCACAAGAAATTAGATATTCCCGCTGAGCAACTGGAAGCCTTTCTCGCAATAAACAGCATTACTTTCACAAATATCATACTCAGCTGCAAGGCCTTTTGGGAATTTTATGAACTTCTCGCACTCAATGGAGCGCCCTCATTCATCGTAGTTACGTTCCTGGAACAGCGACGAAGTGTAAGATGTAAAATCTTACAAATATAATATTTTATAAAAAGTGAGATTAATATAAAGTAAAGCTTATGAAATAGCAATATGGGACAGCAAAACATTACCAGTCACTAATATTACTAAGGCACTCGCTAGGGATTAAAATTAGACAAGGTTAAATTATAGGAAGGGAGAGGTAAGCTTGACAAAGGCAATAAGGGGTGAGCTCCCAGGATAACACCAAAACAACAGGAATGGTAGCAGCGACTACTGGCGAGTATGTGTGAACAATTAAGGCTCTGAAAGAACAAAGGGCAGTAGGCTGAATATTGTCGGACATTTCTTTGATCGTGACACCTGGAAATGGGACAGGTAGTAAATACGGGTCAAATGCACGGATTAGAACTAGGACGTGCGTCTGGCTGTCGGCGATGGCAAGTTTGGTAGATCGTGTGAAATAAATCCGCTAAGTTTAACCAGGGGTGGCGAAGATGACGGCGCACTTCAAAAGGTACAGACAACCTCGGAAAATTACGATTTATTAAAATAAGAGGTTGAATCGTACATTGTAGATACTGCTTGAGAAAAGTTAAAGGACGAATAGGGCAGAATGAAAGTTGATAAAAAGAAGAAGATTGGTTAAAGCTGAAAAATAGGGGCAGGCACACATAGGGGCGGTACGTAATTGAGATGAAAAAAGTGAGTGAACAGGGTGAGAGAGAGAGAGTCAGATCCCTGAGTTGAGTTATGTGGGTGTGTATGGAAATGAGTTAGGGGGAGACAAAGTTGAGATTCTTGTCGGCGTTTGGAAATCAAGAACCGCGTAACTCCGAGTTCGCGTAAGTCGGGGTAGCGTAAGTCGGGGTATTACTGTATATAACTGATACTACATAGGAAAAATTTAATAATAATAGTATGTGCCTGAGAGTTGATAATTTTCATGTTGTATATACACCTAATTCTGTTTTTACACGATAGATACGTTCCTGAAAAATACGTGTAAAAAAAGACGTATTTATGGAAGAAAAGAAGATTGGTTCCGGATCTAAAAAAATCAGTAAAAATAATTTTAAAAAAAAACACATAAAAATATTAGTTTTAAGCTTATTATTTTATTTAAACAAAATACACATGTAATAATATGTAATTAAAATGTATTAAAATAAATTTGTACGCATGTGAAATGAAAAAAAATTCTTCATGAACAAAAAAATCTGTTTTACACATAAGATTTTATTCATTTTCACTTTCTGATAATAAACGGCGCATATGTTTGCGTACGACTGGAATATCACTGCCATCACTAGAAATGTTGTGGACATCGTCTTCTTCCTCTATTAATGAAATTCTTTCTGTGATCTCTTGAGAAAAATCAGCACGAGTCTCCTCTGGTGCTGATGTTTCACCGGTTTTACGAACGAATTCAGTTATTAATCGTTGTGTTCGTGTTTTGGTTAGGCCGTTATATAATTCTCTGTAAGAGGCTGTCAACAACTTCAGTTCACGTTGAAACTTCCCAGCGCGTTCCTCATTAGGGTCATTTTTGACAAAATGATTACCTAATTTTCTGGCCAGTTCCAGACCTTCTTTTATTAAATCTGCATTTAGAACAGGATCATTTTCTTCATTATCACTACGTTCTGTGGGATAAGGAGTCCCAAGGACAACCTCTAATATTTCATCTTCGCTTAGGGCTTTGTCGGTTAACAATTCATCAATATCTTCAAACGATAGATCATCGAATCCTTCTCCACCAATTTTGTGTGCCATTGTAATGATGTTGGGAAATTCGGTCGTATTAGGGATGATGGGATCTTTGCTTTTTACACATTGTGGCCAAAGCGCTTTCCAACACGCATTTAAAGTTGCTGGTTTTAATTCAGTTAACGCTAATCCAACTTGATTTATACAATCCATAATTGAGAACTTCTTCCACACATCAATGATTGTTAGTGTTTCATCATTCAGTTTGTCCAAAACGTGTTGGAATGTTCGTTTTACGTAGTATGTTTTAATTGTCGCAATTATACCTTGGTCTAGCGGTTGTATCAAAGATGTAGTATTAGGTGGCAGAAATAAAATTTGTACGTTTGGGTGTTCCAAGACCCAAACCTTTCAAATGTCATTCGAGACCTTTCAAATTCATATAACGTCTGACTTCTGGGACGAAACATTTGTTGAACCATTCTGTAAAAATAGTAGTGGTCACCCAGGCCTTCTTTGCCATCCAGTGAACAGGCAGTTTATTGATATCTACACCTTTCATTGAACGTGGGTTTAGGGCTCGATTTACCAGCAGTGGTTTCAACATACGATCTCCTGAAGCATTGGAGGAAAATAATAAGGTCACGCGATCCTTAGCTACCTTAAAACCACCAGCAGTTTTCTGCGATTTGGCTACATACGTTCTGTTGCATTCGTTTCCAGAAGAAACCAGTTTCATCTGCATTCCACACTTGATCAGGAGTGTATCCTCCATCTTCAATAATTTTTGCAAGTTCCTGCGGGAATACTTTAGCAGCCGATTCATCTGCAGATGCAGTTTCACCTTTAATTTTTATATTATGAAGAGCATTCCTTTTAAGAAACCCTGTCATCCAACCTGTACTCGCAGAAAATTCATACTTTCTGTTTAACTGAGATGAAGTGCTTGGCTCCTTTCTTTAATCTGTCTGTAAATTCTTAGTGCTGTCTGCTTGATGGCATTTCCATCTATTGGTACTCTTTTTTGTGACTGATCTTCTATCCATATTACCAGAGCCTTTTCCATTTTTTCCTTGACAATATCTTTTGTATATGATGATGAATTAACACTTACTTTTGTTCCAGAACATACCGACTTCCTAATTGCAGCTTCATTTTTCTTAATAGTTCTTACGGTAGCTTCATGTACACCAAAATGCTTTCCTAGAGACGTAGCCACTTGTCCAGTTGCAAGACGATCTAAAATTTGAATTCCAAAGAAATCGTTTTCCTTTTCATTTTGGTAATAGGCGAATTATTCGACATTATATAACTGCTACCGAAAAATATCTCAGTTATAATTAATAAAAAAAGGTATGAAAAATTTGTAAACTTACAATTTATTGACTATTGGCAAAATTAATAAATTTATATGTGCACAAATTTCACTAAAGATTCTTTCACTTTGAAATAAAGCTTACTACTACATGTCTTCCGAAGGTACAATGCACAAATACCGTAAATGTGCACCAAATTCAATAAAAACGTTGATGATTCATAGATACCTAGACGTACACATTGGTAAGCAAAAGCACGCGTTTCAAAACGCACACACTAGCTGTTATCCAATCTATTGGTGCGTGTAATATAGAAATGATACTAATATGCCACAAATAAAAAAAAAATTCTTACAATTTAGGCAAAAAAAAATTCATAGAAATCGTGTTAAATCAAAATGACTCGTGTAAAAAGAGAATGAAATATTTATTTTTAATTCGTGTTAAATCAAATTCGTGTAAAAAAAGTTCGTGCAAAAACAGAATTAGATGTATAAGTGTAAATAAACTATGTTATGTTATATATTAATGTGTGTGTTGTTTGTCATTCTTGAACACTCAGCCTTTCCGAAGGGAATTATAAATAATTGAGACGTTCCCTTGATTGTGGAATTTTCCTGTGAAGAAATGTCAGATGCGTAAGTGGGGGAAATAAGATAAAGTGGACAAACACAAATAAGGGAACAAAATAGGAATAGAAACAAAGAATATTAAATTTAAATTAAAAATAAAGAAAAGAACACCTTAAAAATCCAACCCCCCACAGAAGAACGGGGTCGTTCAACCTTTGTTTTGACTTGCACATTATTACTAGCCATACAGTGCAAGGAAACCTGAGGCTTATGCTGCACCAGCTAAAAAAAAAAATTGAGTAGAAGGGAATCACCAAGAAAGGATGATATCCAGCTCAGGACCCTGGGTGTGCCAAGCCCATACTCATCAGATGGGAGCCCCTGGGAGAGCTATGGCAAGTATTGCAAGAAAGAAATCGTCCAAAAGCAAAATAAAATTGATTGTGCATAAAAAAGCAGGTGTTTAAGATCACGTTCAATAAAGAATAAAATATTACCAAACAGAAAAACAATCCAGTCGCCAACTATTTTACTCGTTAGGAGTAAACGCTTATTGTAATGCAATTTTATCACGAGATAAAATTCTTTTATTTGGTTTTCTTCCCTCTTTGTAAAGCTCTTTGCAACAGGAAACTGCATTTAAAGTGTAATCCAGCTCTTAATGCTCATGGATGGATCAAGAGATCCATGGACTAGCATTAAAAGCTTCATTACCACTTTAACAAAATTCTTGGTTTACCCGCAAATGTAAACTTCAGAAAATTTGTTAATTCCGTTTATAAATAATAGTAAGAAGAGTCTAAAAACATAAGATAATTTTAGCCTTTTTAAATTATTCCTGAAAATATTTAAAGTGCCATAAGGTTCGAATGAAATTCTCAATAAATATACAAGGCAAACTGATCAACATAACAGCATTATGACCCGATGTGAACTAACAAAGACCGTGGTGTGCTTGAAAAATTAACGAAACGACGAACAAAGTGGGCTTTCTATATTTTCTTTTTATTGTACTAAAATTTAATTATAATTTCACTGTATTAAAGTTTATCAAAATTAATTCCTGGTTTCACGTTTCAGCTTCACTGCCTTACGGAGAGAAATAATGGGCCCAACCATCAGAATTAGACAGAAGTAAAAAGTGAAATATGAAGAGGATGGCACCAGGTCACATCTTATCTGTGAAGATGCATCAAGCGCTTCAGGTGAACAGATACCAGTTCATAATGATTCAAGTGGCACAGAACTTGCGCTTGATGGAAACGTTCCAGCTACCAATGGCACAGCGTCCATTTTGCGATGAAAACTATTCCAGGGATATAAGAAATAAAATATGGATCCTATGTTCAAGCAACTTGCTAGACCACATTTGGAATACTGTGTTCAAGTATGGAGACCGCACCTAAAGAAAGACATTGTTCTTGAAAGGGTCCAAAGACGGGTAACTCGCCTGGTCAGATCGGCAAAAGGGCATCCATATGAGCAAAGACTTCGAATATTTGGGTTGCAGAGCTTGGAAACTAGGCACCTTAGAGGTGACTTTGAGGTGTTTAAGGCTCTGAGAGGTATAAACAAAATGAATAGCGACGAAATTTTCGCGGTTATACATGATTCTAGAACTAGAGGCCATAATTTCAAGTTATGCGTGGGGAGAGGTTTGTTTAGACTGGATTGCAGGAAGTTTGATTTTAGCCAGCGAGTTGTAAATTACTGGAATAAGTTACCTACATGGGTGGTACAGTCTGAGGAAATTCAAATATCAGCTGGATAATTACCTAAGGGAGGAGGGAAATGCATCGGTTGTCCATTTCCTTTTCTCTTATTAATTTATTATTTTAATTTTTTTTTTATTATGTATTTTTTGTTATTTTATTTGGCTTGTGCAGCATAAGCTATAGGCTTCCTTGCACCGTGTGGACATTACTAATACTACCGGTAATTTCTTTTATCTCGAAGACTAAACAGGTTTTTCCTTTTCGTTGTACAATACAAGGGGGAGTTGAAATTTTCGTGGCTCGAGTATGAAAGGGTAGTGGTACAGTACAGTACAGTTAATTTCTGTACTTAATGCATAACACTTCAAAACACACCAAGTTTCAACATTTTTTTTTTACTATTATTAGTCCTGAAGTCAAAGTCGTGTGAATGAGGAAAGATGGACAAGATCAGTCACCGTGCAGTCATCCAATATGGGATGAAAGGAACTTGGCATTAGTTCATTTTCTTTCATGGGGATATGGTTAGAACAGTGGGAGGAATGCCACTTCCTATTCAATGGTTAAGTGAGCAGCAGAATTTAAATGAAGGCGAGAGAGTGGAAAATAACACGCTGCGCAAGACCTGCAACGTCCATCACTCCTGTGCGGCGATTTCAACCTTTTCCCCTGTACTCTCATCTCACCAGGAAGTGAGACCTTTGAGTACAGCACTGTAGGCATGAAGCAAGTGAATAACCAACCAATGAGGGAAACCACTTATTTTCATCTGCAGATTGCGCTACTGATACTGAATTTTTTGACTGACTACACTCCAATCTTTATTTTCATGCATCTTCTGCTGCCGAACTTCAACAAACCAAGAAATACAGTACAGTAATAAAGAAAATAGTCGTTCCCTGCAGCATGAAAGATGCCTCTAAGCTGCCAAGAGCATCCCAGGGGAACTCCTGAACGGTGACATTGGTCTGGCCGTTGATTTACTCACAATGTATGGCTAATCACAACTGCTAACTATAATGAGTCAGAATAACCATCACATCCCACCCTTAAATATGTCGGACATCGGAGCTAACAGTCTTCTACTTAAAACAGACACTACCACAAAACTTAGTAAAAAACGAAACCAATATGCAAAGTATTTAGCAGTTGCTGGTAGTTATCAAACACCAACATTTTACTCTCAGCATCTTTGAAACGAAAAAAAAAAAAAAAAAAAAATAGATTGTTTTGCCTTTCATTCTTTGTTATTAAGAATGCTCCTACACATCAATACTAGATGTCTACATATTCTTGTGGGGTTTTAGGCGCAGCATCGACTTGGACCATATCGCGCCCTGTTTATTGCACGGACCGAAAAAAAATCCCGAATAATTGACAGGGAAAAACCTAATCAGCCTGAGATCGGCGGACTACATCCCCGATTGAAGATTTAGAAAAATTCTTCCTGTCTACGACGGAATTCAGTATTTATCTGTACACAAATTTATTTATATAAAAATGCATTCAGTATTTATTTGTATACAAATAAATACTGAATTATTTAACGAGATATTCGCTTTGTTATTGAGGTATCGAAATAGGATTTTTTCTAATGGCAATAGTCGCAGATGCAAAATAAATTGAGAAACAACCTAGATGCACCTGCAATCAAATAACGGTTCAGAACAATGGACGTAGAAATATCCACTGAATATTATAGGAATGAAGTGTTAAAACGCCTTTAAGAAGCCAATTGTTCTTTAAAACGCATCTCGAAATATTACAATTGAAATCCAACAGCTTAGCTAATTCATTGTGTTATCCATGCATGATTTGAACAGCGTCCACATATGAAATCTTCACAGTGAAACCACATTTCCAATCTTGTGTCATCTAGGAAGCACAAGTATAAGAAATAATTATAATAATAAATACTACTAATAAATAAGGAGAGGTCAATGTTCTGTTAAACTAAAGAATGCAGGAAAGTCAGTTTGAAAATTTACACAAAGCTTATCTCTGCTGACTCCATTAATTAATTCTGTCCATTCTCTTTTCCTTATTCTTCCGATCGGCCATTTCGTGTTATCCGACTTCTTGGCATATACGGTTGTAGAAACCAGAACAGACAGCAAAGAAAATTTTTGTTCACCCAAAAAAATCAATTCCTTTCATTTTTCCTTCCTTCCATATGGATTTCCAGTAAAGCATATTGATCGTACTCTGCATATCTGCGAGTCCAATATTTCCTCTTCCCAGCTACGTCCCTGACTTCCACTACCACTGAATATCGAATAGACTGCACGCAATTCTTCGTCAGAAGGGAATGATGATCTTCATAGGCTCTACATTCGAGTAGGAGCAGTAAAAGTCAAATTTGAGGTAACAAAAAAAAAAAAAATGGAAGTAAATAAAATGAAAAGAAAATAAAAATATGCAAAATGCCTATCGTAATTCCCCGCACCACTAGAAAAGTGGCAAAACTTAGATTCCTCAAGGGTCGTTAAAGAACAAAATCAAAAATTCATTCTCACATCTAACAGGACAGTTAATAAGAAACTGCACGGATCGAAACCGCGTCAGCTGCATTTGAAATCCACCAGACGGCGCTTTAAGTAAAGCATCAGGAGATAATGAAAAGGATTTGTGCTCAAGCGAAATATCATTAAGGTGTGAGAACTAGTCAGTTGCTTTCCACAAGTCATTAAGGTAAAGTTTCCCCGCATTTATGACCGCACGCATACTGTTCGGACATCTGACCCGCTCACAGATTCTCCATTAGAAATCTCAAAACTTGTTTAATTATCGCAAGTTATTTTACGAATACGAGAAAGTCAATCTAAAAATCGAATAGGAGTCCAAACGGTTCTACCATCTCCGATAATTAGCCTGCGTGGGAACCAAACCGGGTTTCAGATCCGAAACAGCAAATTGGTTAAGATCGATGATGGAGAATATATGCTTGATTGATGAGACTTTAGAAACTACGATCAGTCGTCTCTAGAAACACGTAATGAAGCAGAACATAACAATTTCAAACTCCCATCTGAAAATCATAGGTGGAGTCGCATCGAAATTCCCCGAATTCTTCCCTTCCCTATATTATCCGGTATTAACGATTTATACTTAAACACCGGTAAGATTGCATCGATCCCGGAGTATAACACTGACATGGCTAGGCTGGCTCCATCTGTCGTGTGAAGTTACACCTCAACACAATTCAATTCTTCGCAAAGCTTAAGACTAGCTTTTACGCACTCAAGTTTTTGCATTTGAGTAAAGGTCCTCTGCATCTTAATACTTTACCCGATCTCTTAATTCTACAGTTCCAAAAAATAATGAGGAAGGCTGCACGAACTTACATGAATAATCCCGTATTAGTTAGGACTGGTTTTATGATAAGTTAATGACAAACACCATTTAATTTAATGGGATATTAATAACATTTTCTTTTTGCATGAGACTACGTTGATATTACACTGAGTCTTCATAAATTAATTTATCCGGCTTTCTTGATCTCGTAAAATAAATTTTGTAAAATGAGGAACTGCAAAAATTATGATTAAAACAAAATTTCAAAAACTCACAACCTTCAACATTATAGAACTACGTCTTTTCAGAAATTACGAAATGCCCTGTGTTTGCAAACAGATATATCTTTAAAATAGATCTTAAAGGGCTCACGTTTTAATAAGCTTAAAATCTATTTTTGATTAAATATTTTACGATATTTGCACATTAGAAATTCATTTCAAAACTCTGAGTGCATAAGAGCGATTTCAGTGAAAATTATAAATAAAAATAATTTTTCTTTAATAAATTTACCAAAAAAAAACATTTTGATTTAAGAGTATTTTTTTCAGATGCAAGCTTCGGAAGCTTGTAACAATATTAATCTAATCTAACCTTAAAACACAACCAAAGCTACAAATATACTTAAAGGAGTGTTTTGTAAAGCATATATATGAAAATGTTCACTGTATAAGGTCAGATTTGGATTTTATTAATAAATATAGCATTTTGAGCATAATCACAGTTTGCTTTTAATCCTTTTCGTAATAATAATTTTGTTTGTTTAGTAAACTTTAAGTGTAACATAGTCTGATTGCTTTACATAGCTTCTGTGCAATGCAGAGAAGTGGCATTTAGGTTGCAGTACACCTTAACAGGCGGAATGCTCAAAAGATCTCTCACTAAACAAACAATTGCACTTTTGACCTTTCCCCAAACACCTTTGGAAGTTTCCACAGCTGTTGTGTACTGAAAATAAAGGATGATGAAAGCGAGGGACTTACCGAGAGCCGGGGAATAGATGTTCAGGTACAGACAGTCCTCGCTTTCATTCCTCAGGAAAGGGAGCAAGCGACGAAGGTATTCCAGTCGTCCCGAAGGCATACGCCGAAGAGCCTCAGTTTCGTTTTTTATATCAGGATACCGCTGCGGACAGACAGGTCCATAGCGGTCAGCCATGCGGACGCCGCGCCAGTGCGAAGGAGACACGGGGGGCATGAAGCGTAGCGACCCCACGGGAGCGCTGGCATAAGGCACACCCAAGAACACTTCGACGGGCTGCAGCTGACGGCTGCCGAAAGCTGCCACAGAACCACGCAACGCTCCGTACTTGGTGGTCACGACCCGAGACATCCTTCGAGCGTCGCTGGCAAGCACGGAGACACATGATACGAGCAGCAGTAGATGCGGGAATAGCGTCTTTGCAGCGTTGGGGAGCTGCCGTAAGAGCAGCATCGCACAGAGGTTACACCAGAAGTGGGTTCACGTCAAAATATAAAATGCCCATCGCGTTGTTCCATCAAATATTTGAGTAGCACTTGATACACCTCACCGGGAGTACAGAAAGTCACTGGGGTTAGCGAGAAGTCGTTATCAAAGCTCGCCGTCCGATCGCATCGGTTCGGCAGGGCGACCATCCACAGCCTGATCGCTTAAACATTCCTGCGCCGCTTTCATCTGTTTGGCGTAGCACGCGAACACGTTCTATTCAGGTACGAAGTGCGTGCGAGGTAAATAAGCATCTTGAATCATCAGGAAGGCTGTCGCGCCATCTTCAGGACTCGGTGCGGCATCGAGAGGCGGCTGCATCCGTTTACTCCAACACCATCATGTTCGCTGGACTATCGCACAGCCAGAAACAGACAGACAGATGCTGCAATCGATACGCCGATCACCACGGGAGAACTCCTGGTGATTATCCGTCCACCAACCCTGCCGTCCTTCGGAGACCGATTCGAACTGTAATCCGTCCTCATCCGCCTCTGTATGCAGCTTTAATCCGGATTATCTTTTGCTCTCTTTTCCGGTGACAAAAGTCGAAAGTAGAGAAGTTGTGGACCACCTACGGCTTAGGTGCCGCATAGTTTAGACAATTTCTGCTGTATTCGTTGTCGTGTCACTCTACGAGTTGCGAAGCTAGCGAACAGCTGATCGGAGAGCAGACAAGGCGTACTGTTCGACGCATGCACTAAGTAGAGACTAAAGACCCTACCGTCCTGCACGCAACTTGACAGTGAGTGTGTGTGCCCTTGTCTCGCACTTTATCTCTGTGAATGGCTGTGGAGCATGCGCATTTGAATCAGGCAGACGCACTGCATATGGACGATGCTAAATGCATATGGAGAGAGAGAGAGAGAGAGAGAGAGAAAATTGACACGGCACCCCGCAGCAGCGGAAGCGAAGCTAAAACTTTCTCGAGTCCGTTTCAACTTATACACTGCTGGGTCTCGTTTTATGATTCAAAGAAATTGCAAACAAATGGTCTTCCTTCGTTGCCTTCGAATGAATGTGTGTAGGGGTTTTTTTTTTTTTTTTTTTTTGCTTACCAAATGTCCGCTACGTTCATCTACGTTTTTCACCTCTTGCCTGCATGTAGAAATTTGCATCCCCTCACTGCACCCACCCTACCTGGCTGAAATTTAATATCGCAGCCATTTTCCAAGCTACATTCATATCCGGTGGAGTTTTTAGATCAGACGTGGGCACCGAACAAACTCCAATCGCTACAGGATAACAGCAGCTCAGAGCTGCAGCTCACTTTGCTTTGTGCTCATCCCACTCTTTCTTTTTCTAGAGATTTGCATTCTTTCAAAATGCAACATTTTCTGAAACACTTTGAAAGAATGCAATTTCAGCGATCTCACAAAAAGAAAAGAGAAAAGCTGAAAGAGCGGCATTACCCTTTCTTTTCTCAAGCCCCAGTTTCACATATATTGAACACGAACTTCGAGACTTCGAATTGAACTTTTATAACAACAAAGCAATGCTGAAATATAGAAACATGCGAAGTTGCATTACTTGAAACCAGTTGCCATACACATATGACGACTGATACAAAGCTGGAACATTGCCAGAGATATGAATAAGAGAGAGATTAATTTTTATGGTGTCTCTACATCAATCTTAATTTGTTAGTGTTTTTATTTTAGCAGCCCGTTCATGTGGAACGTTTACTGAAGTTAACTAATGCTCTGTTCTTGTATTCTCAGAGCACAGCATTACGTGTGCTCTGAGTACAACGGTTTGGTTTGTTTTGATTTTTAAGTCCCGGTGGCAGCTAGGCCGCCGTGTTATGAAAATAACCTAATGGAATTGAGTTGGGTTCTTTAAAGCAGTGTGGCACAATCAGGATTCCTCAAGTTGTGAACGTCACAAACTTCATATCATTACTCAAAGCGCATCTTGGCGCATATGGTGCGAATTTCCCACTCACCTTAATCCTACAGCTTGGCTTGAGCATATCACCAGATTCATGGCAATTAATAATTCTTATAATTCGTATTTGGAGAATGAAGTGGACATACTCCCCTTGATAAACATTCATATCTCGGGAGAACAACTCATAAATGCCATCAACACTTTACCAATGACCAGCAACTTCTGGAGAAGACAAGGTGCCCCAGTTTCTTCTTAAATGTCTGAGTCTTTTTATCATAGATGTCCTTCTTAACATATATAATGCCAATCTAAAAGAAAGCTACTTTCCCGTTCAGTGGAGTCTATACAGTCACATCAGTTCCAAAAGTCAATGTACCAAATGCCATAAACTATTTTAGGCCAATTGCCAAAAGCTTCAGCACTACTCAAACTCAGAGAAAGTTTTACTCCCAATCTTAACCCCCCCCCAAAAAAATGCTACCACAAAATCCTCCTCAGGTCCATTATGCAGTGAAACGACGATCAACTATAGCTTACCTTCTTTTTCTAACAAACTCAGTTCTAAATGCGTTTCAAGAAAATTCCAAGTTCGCAGTTATCTATCTGGATGTTCAAGCAGCTTTAGAAAGGATACTTAAACTTTACCCGGCATTGAAGTCCTTTTTGATGTCCGAAAACCAACGTCCAAAAGTGCTGAATCAATTTTTTGATAGAAGTGACACAGAACTGTGGATTTGCTTCGCTCATTTCCAAGCTTCTCTTTTTCATGATACAATCAAGATGCTTGAAGGCAATAAGTGAGCTACGGAATCTATGGCCAAAACTGGAGACACAAGATAAATTTTATTCCACACATGAAGAAACAATAAATTTAGTCGATGGTAAAATGACAATGGAATCTTCTTTTGAAACAGCAAAAGAATTTTACGATACGGCTTTCTTATTTAAAAGCTTTGAACAAAAACAATGAAGATTCATCAGATTTAAGCTGCTTTCTTCTGAATCAGGTTCCTCTGAGAAAAAAATTTGATATGGCAATTGATCTATTGTCGTCAGTGTCAAATACTAAAAACCCTGCTATATTGAGAAAAATTCATTCTTCGGACAAATATACAGCAGTTAATTAGTGCAATACAAGCATTTATGTAAAACGGGTTTTCAAATAAAATGATTATTTAAATTAAATTATTATTACTATAGAATGAGTATTATTTAAAGTCCAGCGTCAGTCCGAGCGATGGCTGCTCGTGTTAAAGTCCACCTCTCTGATTGATGTGGTTAAGTAGCGTCGGGCGTGGTCAGTAGTTGGAACGGTGACCGTTCTATGGCAGTCAGTGCCGGTCCGCGGCATAATGGGTTGAGATCCCGCCGAGCGCGTTTATATAGCGCAAAGGACTCGTCCACTAGGAGGAGTACGGGAGGGGGCCCTTTAAAAAAAAAGGTCCCGCATCTCCAGAGAGCCCAAGAATTTTTTTTCATCTTATTTATAATCAGATGTTCTCGGGGGTACGGACAAAATAGACGACTAGTGAGGGGTTTTTAATTTAAAATAAATGTAAAACAGCAGTATAATCCGTGATATCAGTACAGAATTCACTTTAAAAAATGGCGTATTTAACAAATAAAGTAATCACGTGACTTGCCGTTTTATTTTTCCCGGCACTGCAAGACATCTACTGCAATTGGTATAACAATGGTAATGATATGCCTATTGCTTTCTTTAGGTACAATTAAAATACAGTAATAACACTCAGACATACTTTTAATTCTTAATTTGTTTTTAATATATGTTTGAGATAACGTTTTAAGATTTTTGGATTAAAAAAAGGGAGGGTAAGATGTTTCTTCTATTTTAACACTTTGATTGCGAATCACATCAGTAAACGTGACTCAAGTTTGAACTATAATGAATGATAAACCACCACAATTGACAGAGCGACCATCACTTCGATTCTTCCAGTTTCGAGATCAGTCGCTATATTGCGTATTGAATTGAAGCTCCTAGACTCGATTGCGCAAGTGTGTTTTCTCAGCTAGTTTTTCGATAGTCGCGGTGAAAAGAGTGAAGCGTGCATTCCCCGTTCAGACCTGTTGTGTATTATACGTGGTGTGGTAGTAAATAGGGAAGAAGTATGTCACATTTTAAAAAACAGTGTGCATTTCAAATGAAGACTGGTGAGCTACATTTTCATATTTTGATCCTATAATTTACTTAGTTGGCTGAGCTTGACCTAACCTAAAATGTCTGATGGTTATAAGCGAAAACAGGAATTTAAAAGATAAAGGCATTAGAGAAGAAATAGAACTAAGTTGCTTAGAAAGAGCACTCTATAAATCTATGAAAGGTCATTTCTGAAATATAAATATTCCACAGCGGTCCAGCAGTACCATTTGTCAAGCTGAAGATTTCAGTGATAGCATTCGTAGATCTACTGAAGGAATAAGCAAAAATCAAATTAATATAGAATTAAGGTAAAATGGTGTCGGCGTTTGATATAAATGCAAAGCAGTATGAATCGGAACTTGAGTGATTTAGGCACCCAAAAAACACTTGTTACTGTTTCAATATCAGGTTTCAACACTGATCCAGCTAATAGGAAAATAAACCAGATCTCATTCATTACTTTGCACAAAAGGTGCCATCTCAATATTTGGAATGCAATTTGAAATCAAAGTCTAAACATTTTGGCGAAAGGGTAAGATATATGCACGAAAAGAATTTTTTTTATAGAAAAATCAGTAATGGCGAGGTCGTTAAAACAGTGGCTAATATTCTCAGATATACAGGAAAAGTGTATTGTTATGTGTATACGTTATTTAGAGGGTTATCTGATCAACTTAATGAGATAATCCTCGAAAAATGCACATGCAAAAATCACGATGCATGAAAAACCAAAAGAACACTTCACTTCCATATCTACTATGCTACAGTTACAAAAGTCTGCCCGAATTGACACAGAATTGCATATGGAGAAGGAAATATGCGGGACTAAAGTCATAAAGAAGAGTAGTTGCGGTAGCTAAATTTCTGACAAAGAGGTATGGCTTTTCGTAATGATAATTAAACACAATCTTAACAATGGCAACTTCCTCGGGTACATTAATCTTCTGTCCGAGTTTGATCCTTTTCTAAAAGAACATATAAGAAAATATGGAGATCCAGGAAGCAGAAGTGTTCCTCACCTTTCTTCAACCACATATGAAGAATTTATCAATTCATTATATCACGTGTTGGCGCTGATCACATTAAAGAAGTCAGATATTACAGCATCAGTATAGATTCAACCGCTGATATAAGTCACACAGATCAGTTGTCGGTCATTATTAGTTATGTATTAAAAGATGGGGTAGTACATGCGCGCTTCTTAATATCTGCTCCCACTGAGGAGCAAGATTAAAAATATTTTTTGAGATGGTAGCATCTTTTCTTAAACATGGAATAGAAGTAGAAAATTGCAGATCTCACTCATACGACAATGCTGCTAATATGAACGGGGTGTATTCTGGAGTCCAAACAACATTCAAGGAAATCAACAAATTTGACATGTGTGCACACAGCCTTAATTAGCTGTGTTTAATTAGCTGCTCGGCTGCCGTTAATTTTTTCAGCATTTGACAATCGCTTTACATGTTCTTTGCAGCCTCACCACAAAGACGGTCTAAACTGAGTACAAGGGAAAATACAATCTCAGCCAGAAATCACAAGATAGTCATATTATGATGCTGCGAGATCAATGAAAAGAAATTACAATGAAAACCATGCAGCACTAATAAATATCTCAGAATGTGACGAGCAAAAACTAACAGTGGTTCATGAAGCAAAGCTTTAGATAAAAAAAAAAAAAAAAAAAAAAAAAACTAAATAGCTTACAAATGGCTATTTAGTCATTTGGGAAGATCTGAAAAACAGTAAATAAAGCACTCCAAGAATCTGTAATTAGTTCTTTTAATTGCAAAATTATATGCTGCTCTTCTGGATTATTTAGTTGATGTTCAAGGCGAAGGCGTGCTGCATACAGCGCGTTACATGATACCTTCAGGTTTCTTGCAGACAAATTTGATGATTTTGAAAAAAATAGAAAAAAAAAAAAACTTTGTTCCAAATTCTGATTACAGACAATGCGTAGACCGAAAGCGCAAAAGGAAGAGACCGTTTTATGAAACACCAGAGGAACTGGTACCAGAACTAAGTGCAAAAGATACATTTCGAATTCGGGTTTATCTATTTTAGACGTACTACTCAAAAAAAAAAAAAAAAAAAAGGCGTGCTCCATACCGCACTTTACATACCTTCAGGTTTCTTGCAGACAAATTTCTATCAAAAGATGAAGTTCAATCCAAAGCCAGTCAACATCTATTCGTCGTCAGACTTTGAAGTACTGTTGATGAATTTGTGATGTTTTTCTGCATTGTAAAAGGACAAAGTCTGTAGCAGAACTGATAAAATCCAATATAAAATGAAAATTACAAGTTTTCAAAATGTGCATATTGATCTGAGGATTTACCTACGGATAACTGGATCAAATGTAGGAGACAGATCATTTTATAAACTTAAGCAAATCAACATACAGTGCATTTGAACGATATCACTCGTAATATGTACTTTGAGTACGTTATGAAAGACTTTGCTGCAACGAGAAGCCTAAAAAGGAAACTTTCTTGAGAAATGTTTTAAGTAGCCTAGACATCGGTATTGCCACGATGATTTCGTTTGGTTTTGATGCATCCAAGCAAGTACCGTTCAAGTAAGCCTGACGTGGCTAGCCCGAACATCTTTTCCTACTGCCTGGCCAAATTTCCTCTCTACCATCTCTGTGGTTAGACGGGAAACTTGGGGTTCCACTAGGGAGTCAAATAGCCAAAAGAACAATACACCACTATACTATACAAACCACACTCTTCTGGCATATACAGAGTTCTGTAAACTTCGCAACTGACGGCGCAGTTGTGGAAACCACCGGCGGCGCCTACCCTCAACACTACATTATCTAAGCAAGTATAGCAGTAGTTTTGTCGTCCTGGGTGTGCCTAGTGAGCACTAAATGTCCTTAATGACAAGATCCCATTGGACTTAGATGTAGTTTGTTTTATGCAGCTCGAAAGAACTCGAGTTCTTTCGAGCAAAAAAATAAATAAAATAAAAATAAACCATGCTACTCTTTTCTGCTACCGATTAATTCGGTTACGTAATAAAAAAATAAAAAAATACACCATATACTGTGAAATAAATAAAAATCAGGGGAAAAAAAATAAGTTCCATTTAAAATACACTGCCCTACCATTAATATCTGGACACCCCTCCAATTACCTCAACAGTTCAACAGAATTGATCGCCTCAACAAATACTACCGTACTTTGAGTACGTTATGAAAGACTTTGCTGCAACGAGAAGCCTAAAAAGGAAACTTTCTTGAGAAATGTTTTAAGTAGCCTAGACATCGGTATTGCCACGATGATTTCGTGGCATAAGGAGCGCGAATCCTGAACTGTAGAAAACTGTCCTACAGACGAGTCAAGGTTCGCACTCTACCAGTCTGATGGCCGTTCCGTGTGGCGAATGCCAGGGGAACAGTTCCTTCCTGATTGTATCCTCCCAACAATGAGTTTGGTGGAGTCAGTGTCTGGTATGGGGCTCCTTTCATGGTTTGGCTTGGGCCCATTAGTCGTTATCGACAATTATGCACTTCCAACATTATAGTAATACTCGGGGAAGGCCGATACCTGTATCAGCAAGACAACGCGCAGTGCTATATTGCTCGGGTCGTAACAGAGTGGTTTGAGGACATGGGTGTGGAAAAGTTGGATTGGCCAGCCCAGAGTACTGATCTGAACCCTATCGAGCATCTTTGAGATGTATTGGATCGTCGGATAAGTGCACGTCGTGATCTCCCAAAGAACAAGGTCGAACTGGTGGCTGCGTTAAAGGCCGAGTGGAGGAACATATCACCTGACATTTATAAAAAGCTGATTGAGAGAGAGTATGCCGCAAAGATTGAAGGCCGTCATAAAAGCAAAAGCTTTCAGTACAAAATATTAAATGCCACAATAAAAGCTCCTTTTTTTTTTTTTTTTTTGTCTAAAGGCAGATGTCCGGATATTAAAAGGTAGGCAGTGCATATCTGAACAAGTTCTAAGTTTTCAAAATAGCTGGCAACGGTTGTTTTCAGACAAAATTTTACTGCGTGTACAGTCCTCACTAAGATGGCTAAAAGTAGTAGAGGTTGAAAGGTGAAGTCAGTGGCAGCCTTTTGCCATTTTAGGCAATACATTTATAAAATAAAATAGAATACAGTAGAATAGAAATAAAAAGCTTGGGTCACCCACGTTTGGCACTCAGGGAAAAAAATACTTTGTAATATATACGCAAATTTATCACTGATAGACACATGAATGAGTGGTGTTATGAAACCCTGCCAGGTGTTGGAAGGTATTCCAGTCACTCACACAGATCTTATGGGTGGCTGGGTGGGTGGGTTGGTTGATTGAGTGAGTTGCATTGGCAACAGAATTAATCATTTCCTCGCACGTTCTCTTCGCCTCCTAAATAAATGAAGAGGAGACGAAGTCACATTAAAAAGATCACCGGCAGAAAATGTACAGGTAGGCATGTAAAAAAGTATTGGCGGGCGAAACCAGGTATATCATGGAGTCCTAAAAAATCATGATTACTATGAATGCTGCTTTTATAAAATTGTTGCATTGAAACTTTGGCAAGAAAAAAAACTGGTGAATTTTGCCAAACTGAATTTCAGCACTAGATTGAACTACGGCAGAAATGTACTTAGCGCAACCGAGAATATTTTGAAGAACAGAAAGCAAATGGGGGCAGAAAAACTAAATTAGAAATAATAAGTAAGTTACCAGAAATAGTCCTGGTGAGATGGCGCTAGTAGTGACAGGAGTACCGCCATGAAATAATGGTGGTTCAGTTGACGTGTTGTGTACTTCAAAGAGTAATGAAAGTTAAGTATCTCAGAACTTAAATGAATCGCATATTTTGAGAATCTAGAATAATTTAGCCGACACTGTGTATATCCAGGCAATGCTCAAAGGAAACGCTTCACTGTTTGAAGGATCCGTAACAGCAGGTAACGTTTCTTTTTTAACATAAGATCCTGAACAATTTACCTGAAGCTATTACAAAATTTTAAATTTGTCAAATTTTTACTGAAATTCGAAAATTTTTGATCCGACTTATTGATACTTGCGGTTCAAATTTCATTAATAAAGCTTTCCTATTTGATCTAGGTCTTGGAACAATTGAGAATCCAGAGTATTTAAAATTATTAATACAATGGATGATAATTTTATTCCAGTATACTGCTGCTTTGGGTTACACGTTCGGCAAAGTGGCAGGGGTTGTGGAAGGGCAGAATTTATAGTTTTACCACTGTAGACTGCATCTGCAAAAAAAAAAAAAAAAAAGAATCGCACCAGTTCAGTCATGGTCAAAGAGGTGATTCTCTCCCCCTCTAACTTTATTCATATGCAAACTTTTTAAAACTTTTTTGTTGCTGAAATGAGTTATTCAGTCAGTCTAATTCTGGTGGATTAGATTGAATTAGATAGATTGTCACTGTTATTCTATTTTTCTCTTGTAAAGCTTTCATTCTTATTAAAAAGTTTTTAACCTAAATTTATCTTTTTTTGGCATAAGTCCATGAGGAAGAATTGAAACTTCCAGATTTCTCTTGTGGAAGTATGCAAACATTTTCCATCTTGGTGACTAGTACACAGTGCTAGTCACCAAGAAATGAGATTTCCATATCTCATTTCAGGAAGTATATGCAGTATTCCACATGTGGCCTAACCGTCACCTTATACAATGGAAATGATTGCCTCTTATACAGTAGCTGCTGGAAAAGTTCCTGTATGTCATTGACACAATAAAACAAAAACACAAATTGACAGTTGGTAGACAGCTCATGACTCCCAGCTGTCTACCAACCTGCTTGCACTGCTCGGAGAATTTCATATTAGACTGCATAATCATTCCTGGGTCTTTTTCCTTATCAACTGCCTTTCTATTCTATCATTACTGTCCAGTACCTTGTATTTATTGGTTAAGCCTCAACTGCCATTTTCCAGCCCATCTGCTTAGTTGATCTAGATCCTCTTGAAATAGCCATCCTTGATCATTGTCATTAATCTGTGCCCATCTTCTTCCTAACACCTCTAAACTCAACTAATATCTTTATTAAAATCAATGAATGTCTAATATCTTTATGGTAATCAGTTAAGTTTGTCTAAACAATGCTAGAAAACTTAACTCCTACATCAGTATCATTAATAAATATTAAAAGCAATAAGGTGCTCGCTCAGCACCCGTCCCTGTAAAACTCTACTTACATTAGCCCATGAAGAAGTGGCCATTTATAACTGTCTCATACCACTTAATCATCTGTGTATCCATAGTAGTAACTTGCGCCTAATGCCACATTGCTCTGATTTATAAAGCAACTGTACATAAGTTTCTGCATCAAAAGCTTTACTGAAATCTAAGTATACAATATCAGAATTATTCTTTGCATCCACCCTTGTAACAACCTCACAGTAGCTAATCAGATTGGTGAGGCATGATCTTCCTTTAACAAACCCATGCTCTATTTGCCTTATGGCTCTACTCCTAACAAGATGTTTTTGCATTCCTTCTTTAACTGATGACTCCATTATTTCCCACGCACAGAGGTAACACTTATAGGTCTGGAGTTACCCATGTCACCCTTTGAACCACACTTGTGGATAGGAGATACATTTGCACATTTCTGATTAGCAAGTACTTCTCCTTAATCTAAGAATGTTCTTATTACTATGACTAAGGCTTTAGCTACCTCTATTGTAACCTCTCTTAATATAAGTGAATATATCCCATCAGCCCCAAGTGCTCTGTTTGCTTTTAGCTGCCACTTTACTTTGTTATAGATCAGCATTTTAGATATCTACTAACCCCATCTCTAAAAACTTGTGTGAATGTTGGTGCAAAATATTTATTCAGTTTATCAGCAATCTATACAGAATCACCATTGGTTATACCAATGGTGATTCTGTATAGAAAAAGCCGTGAATTAGGGTTGAATTTGAAGGTGTCTGCAATTCTGCCCAGACACGATAGGAGGGAGTATATGATGAGAGCCTTGTCGATCAATTCGGCCCTGAAAAGATTGTGCAAGGCTCAAGGGGTAGAATTTTTTTCAGCCTGGTCTGTACTTGTTAACAGGAGAGACTGCTTCTACAGGGATGGGATACACTTAAATAGAAAGGGTGCAAGAATATTTTCTAATGCTATCGAGGCAGTGTTAGGTGGGTCGGAAAATTACTAGCTTGGGAGGATACAAGAACTACTAGATTAACAGTAGCCACTGGCAGAGGTGAAAGAGATTCTTGCACTGCTTCTATTGGAATGAGCAGAAGCCTGAAAAACAAGTTGCAGGGTATTTCAGAGACTGCTGGGAGTCACTGCGGTACAAGTAAACACATGGGTTGTGTTAGGGTAGCTAAGAATAGAAACAGGTGCATGTATACTTGCATGTATACCAATGCTAGGGGTTTAGTTAATAAATTTGATGAATTTGAGGTATTGCTCAAAACATCAAAGGCAGATATTGTTGGGATATCAGAGATGTGGTGTCACACAGATATTCCAGTTCTGCATTCCTTATGTCACACATAAGGAATGCAGAACTGGAATTTGGGGAGTACAACGTCTACAGAAAGGATAGACAGGATAAGAAGGGAGGAGGGGTTAGGCTATTAGTTAAGAAACACATAAAATCCAAGGAAGTGAAGCCAGTCGACATCGCTGGACAGTGCAGTGTCGAGTCAGTTTGGTGTGACATAAGCACTGGGAGATCAAAATTGAGAGTAGGAGTGCACTATAGGCCTAATGACTCTGATGAGTATAATAAACTGTACAGGGAAATAGTGGGCCAGTAAATCTTGAGTACTGTATACAGGTCTGGAGGCCTCATTTCAAGAAGGATGTAGAGCTGCTGGAACGGGTACAGAGAAGGGCAACAAGATTAGTAAATGGAACAAAGGGTTGCTCTTACGAAGAAAGGCTTAAGTTTTGCAAATTACAGAGATTGGAGACTAGGCACCGGCGAGGTGATCTGATAGAGGTGTATAAGGCTTTGAATGGTTTGAGCATGCTCAATGCCAATGGGATTCTTCATCTTTCTCAGAATAATCACCTCAGAGGGCATAAATTCAAATTGAGGAAGGACGGATGTCGGATAGATGTGCGGAAATTTGCCTTTGGCCAGCGGGTGGTTGGTTGGTGGAACCGACTTCCATCACTTGTTGTTGAAGTTGATAGCCTAAACAAATTTAAAGCTCAACTGGACAGGTATTTCGAACGAACGGAGGGGTGAAATGGGAGTGGTTTTTTTTTTTTTTTTTTTTTTTTGGCTGATGCTGAATAAGCTTGCTTTCTTGCATCATATGCCTCTGCTAATGCTAATGCTAATGCTAAATCAGAGAGTCTTATAATGGGGGATTTTAATTTCCCAGATATTGACTGGAATATGGGGGCTGGTCACTCACACACTAGCAAGGCTTTTGTGGATTTATGGGATGATTGTTTTCTACATCAGCATGTTCTGGAGGCAACTAGAGGGAATAATACTCTTGATTTGATTATCAGTAGTGATTCTTCATGCATTAAGAATCTGCAGATAAATGAACCACCAGGTGGCAGTGATCACCGTGTGCTGAAGTGGGATTTACTCAAAGAGGTAACTACCATTAGGGGTAAAGGGAAGGGTTATTGCTTTCGTAAGGGCGACTACGATGGACTGAGACAGTATTTAAATTCTATACAGTGGGACAAACTGATGATGTTACCAACAGCAAATTCAAAATGGGAAGCATTCAAAGAACTTATCTTGGAAGCTACTAGGCTTTATACCAACTAAGAAATATTGTTTAAGGTTTAGGCCTAAATGGATGTCAGATGAACTAATGAGACATATGGCAGAGAAGAAAATGCATGGGATACATACAAATTAACACATGAAACAGAAGCCTATGATAGATACAAGTTGATCTGTAACCAAGTTACCAAGGAGGTTAGGCAGGCGAAGGCAGATTACGAGAAATCTTTGGCAAGGGATGCAAAGGAAAACAGCAAAGAGTTCTTTACTTATGTAAACTCTAGAAGAAAGGGGATGAATCAGATTGGTCGACTTGATATCGATGGGTCAACTGTTGATGATCCTGCTCAGGTAGCTAACAAACTAAATGAATATTTTGCATCGACATTCACACATGAGTTTTTCAGCGAGGGGAATGCCAGAGGTGTATTCAACTCTGGCAGTAAGCTAGAGAATCTTGTAATATCTGAGAGTAAAGTGGAGGAGAAATTGTTGAAGATAAACACAAGAAAGGCACCTGGGGTGGATGGGATCTATCCAGTTATATTAAAGGAGGCAGCAAAGGAAGTAAGCAAACCCTTAGGCATAATTATGAGAGCTTCCTTGGACTCAGGGGAGGTACCCACAGACTGGAGATGTGCAAATGTGACCCAAGTTCACAAAAGAGGATCAAAGGCTGACACAAGTTATCATAGACCTGTGAGTTTAACTTCTGTTCCAGGAAAATTAATGGAAGCACTGCAGGATAGTCTAGACAAGACTTCAGTTATAGCTCGGACACAGCATGGTTTTGTTCAGGGGAAGTCTCGCCTGACCAATTTGATTGGATACCATGATGCAGTCACAAAAGAACTGGATGCAGGGAATAACTTTGATATTATATACTTAGATCTTAGAAAGGCTTTTGATACTGTTGCACAGGGAAGACTGCTGCATAAATTGGAGCAGTGTGACATTGGAGGCAAATTGCTGCTATGGATAAAGGGGTGGTTGAGGGGGAGAAGACAGAGTGCTAATCAATGGACACTGCTTATTGTGGACTAATGTTATTAGAGGAGTCCCTCAGGGATCAGTGTTGGGTCCATTATTGTTTTCTGTATTTATAAATGATATTGATGATGGTATATCAAGCTTAATGTCCAAGTTTGCAGACGATACGAAGTTTGGCAGGGTTGTCAAGGACACTACTGACACTATGCTGCTGCAACAGGATCTGGAAAGGTTGAGCAGATGGGCTGAGAGGTGGCAAATGAAATTTAACATTGACAAATGTAAAGTACTACATATGGGAAACAGCAACCCCAGAACAACGTATCAACTCTGTGGTACTACACTGACAGTGGTAGAGAATGAAAGGGACCTGGGGGTGGTTGTGCAGGCAGATATGAAGTTCTCTGAGCAGTGCAGACGGGCTGCAAGAGTAGCTCAGGGTGTATTGTCAATGATATATAGGAATTTTTCTAGCAGGGATAAGGTGATTATTCCCTTGTATAAGGCAATGGTCAGGTCACACCTAGTGTACTGTATACAGGTCTCGAGGCCTCATTTCAAGAAGGATGTAGAGCTGCTGGAACGAGTACAGAGAAGGGCAACAAGATTAGTGAATGGAACAAAGAGGTGCTCTTATGAAGAAAGGCTCAAGTTTTGCAAATTACGGTGTCTGGAGACTAGGCACCAGCGAGGTGATCTTGATAGAGGTGTATAAAGCCTTGAATGGTTTGAGCATGCTCAATGCTGATGGGATTCTTCCTCTTGTTCAGAATAATCACCTGAGAGGGCATAAATTCAAATTGAGAGAGACAGATATAGGACAGGCGTGTGGAAATTTGCCTTTAGCCAGCGGGTGGTTGGTTGGTGGAACAGACTTCCGTCCCTTGTCGTGGAAGTTGATAGCCTAAATAAGTTTAAGGCTCAGCTGGACAGGTATTTCAAACGAACAGAGGGGTGAAGTGGAAGTGGTTTTTTTTTTTGGGCTGATGCTGCATAAGCTTGCTTTCTTGCATCAAATGCCTCTACTAATGCTAATACCCAGCAAACCAATATGATTCATCCCTTTCTTTGTACGTTTAACATGCACAAAGAATTTCTTGCAGCTTTTCTTTACACACCTGGCTAAGGAGTGCAAAGAAAGTGTCCCCCACCCTGAGTAACTTTATTACACACTAGCTAGTACTTATTGTACTACTCTGTATCCCTTGATAACACCACTCTGCATGGTTTTCAATGTTTGTAAACTAGTAACTGTTTTTATGCTGATTTCAAGAATGATATTCCTTTTTTTCTGTCACATACTATTTTTAAAATCACGTAAGTTGATGCCATAAGTTGTATTATTGAATGTATTAAGTTAGGAGTAAATGAAGAGAATGTGTAAACTAAATCTTCACATGTTGGAGTGCTGCCTTCAGCAATTTGTTTCTTGACCTTGAGAGCTCCCTGAAGTAGTGTTTATCAGTGTGAGCTCAGTTTAGTTTTGAGGTTATCATATCAGTTTTGAGGTAACATGTGCTTAAAAGTTTGTAAAACATCTTTATACAAGTGTTTGAACAATTCAAACTTATTTTGTCATATTTGTGAAAGCTATGGCAAAGGCATAGACACATTACAGAGTGTGTATTGTTCTTATTTTAGGACAAAACTCTCTGATCAAGATAAACAATAGACTCCACAATAAAGTTTGTCAAACCTGTGCATTGAGATTGTGGAAAATGGTAGAAAAAAATAAAAATTGTGTGCGCGACGAGCACACTTAGAGGAAGTTAAGGTTTTTTTTTTTTTTTTTTTTTTTGTAGTTGTTGGCGCTTAGGCTTCTGTGGCCATAATGCACCTCCCACGGTTTTTGCAGTACTTTGATCCAAGCCCGAGGCAGGAATCTAACCCGTGACCTTTGGGTTGCCAGGCAGGCACTTTACCCACCCGGCTAGCCCGGTCGGCAGGAAGTTAAGTGAATCTTCTTTAGAATGTTTTGAAACATTTATGAAATATGATAGAGTATTGGCGAAAGAAATATCCTGGTTTTTAAATTTTTAAAATCTGACTGCTAGAAGCTGAGATATACAGATTTAAAACTTACACGCACGCATGCAAGTTAGACTGTGCCCACAGTGTAGAGGTACTGATTGCATCGTTGCTATGTCACTTTGTGTTGCATTTTCTTGACAATTTTTGTCAAACCACAGACCAAAGTTACTCCCATGTGAAAACTGCCTGGGGCATGACTAAAGAAATTTCACTTCAAAAAGGCTATGCCATTTGCAATTCCCATGATTTGGCAGGAGCCTAAAAACCACTGCGATCACTTTTGCTTAGTTAACGTAGAGGGATACAATTTGATAGTATGAACCAGAGCTGTAATGCTCTACGTTGATATCAATATTTGTAAAATAAGAGTTCGACAGTATGAGTGTAGCCTGTGCGGACGCAGCTCCTTTGTCGCTCCTGGAACAGAGAAGTTTTTCCTGATTTATTAGCTTAAATTGGCATAATAACTTATTTTCTAGAGTAGCTTTATATTCCTAGTTACGATACTTAGTTTAAAGTTTAACTTAGATAGAGATTTTGTAGGTATTACTTAGTATCGGTAACGGTATCAAATCCACGTGTTACAAATTGCAGCTCCGTTGAACGAGAGGTTTTTTTTTTAACCAAATTTAGTCGATTTATTAACCAATTGTTATATCAAATTATCTTCTATAAGTAGCTTATAGACCTAGTCAGGATCCTTAGTTTATTCTAAATTGAGATTTGGAAGCTAATCAATACTTACGAGTCCGTAGAAGTACCGTTCGTAATTCCCGCCATTTTTACACGATACAACATATTCGGAATCGATAGCATAAGCTTAGTGTAGTATAGTGCATAATATAATATTGTCAATTAATCAGTAAATCTATTAATCTTGATAAACTTATTGTCAATTAAATTGTACTTTTAACTATATATATATTCTCAACCGCTTTAACTATATATTTTTAACCGCTTTAACTATATATATTTAACTATATATATTCTATACCGATTCTCAACAGCTTCAAGGTGCTCTCAATAAATTCTCTCTGAATGGCTTGTCTGCTAACCCCTCGAAGTGTAAAGTAATCTCTTTCTCATCTTGCAGATCTCCACAACTAATGAATACGGAGTACACTGTTAACTCTGTGATCATCGAAAGGTGTGACCAAGTTAACGACTTGGGGATTCTCTTTTCCAGCAGTGCTAAATTCGATGCCCATGTCCTTAAAATCACCAGCAAAGCATTCAAAACACTGGGATTCATCAAACGGAACACATACAAGTTCAAAAACTACAGATATGCGGTTATCCTTTATAAAACTATTGTTCTGCCAATCCTTGAATTCAGTTCACCCATCTGCCCAGACACGATAGGAGGGAGTATATGATGAGAGCCTTGTCGATCAATTCGGCCCTGGAAAGATTGTGCAAGGCTCAAGGGGTAGAATTTTTTTCAGCCTGGACTGTACTTGTTAACAGGAGAGATTGCTTCTACAGGGATGGGATACACTTAAATAGAAAGGGTGCAAGAATATTTGCTGATGCTATCGAGGCAGTGTTAGGTGGGTCGGAAAACTGCTAGCTTGGGGGGAGACAAAGACCAATAGATTGACAGTAGCCACTGGCAGAGGTGAAAGAGATTCTTGCACTGCTTCTATTAGAATGAGCAGAAGCCTGAAAAACAAGATGCATGGTATTTCAGAGACTGCTGGGAGCCATTGTGGTACAAGTAAACACATGGGTTGTGTTAGGGTAGCTAAGAATAGAAACAGGTGCAGGTATACTTGCGTGTACACCAATGCTAGGAGTTTAGTAAATAAATTTGATGAATTTGAGGTATTGCTCAAAACATCGAAGGCAGATATTGTTGGGATATCAGAGACGTGGTGTCACACAGATATAAGGGATGCGGAACTGCAATTTGGGGAGTACAACGTCTACAGAAAGGATAGACAGGATAGGAAGGGGGGAGGTGTTATGCTATTAGTTAAGAAACACATAAAAACCAAGGAAGTGAAGCCAGTCGACATCGCTGGACAGTGCAGTGTGGAGTCAGTTTGGTGTGACATAAGCATTGGGAGATCAAAATTGAGAGTAGGAGTGTGCTATAGGCCTAATGACTCTGATGAGTATAATAAGGAACTGTACAGGGAAATAGTGGGCCAGTAAATCAGAGTGTCTTATAATGGGAGATTTTAATTTCCCAGATATTGACTGGAATTTGGGGCCTGGATACTCACACACTAGCAGGGCTTTTGTGGATTTATTGGATGATTGTTTTCTACATCAGCATGTTCGGGAGGCAACTAGAGGGAGTAATACTCTTGATTTGATTATCAGCAGTGATTCTTCATGCATTAAGAATCTGCAGATAAACGAACCACTAGGTGGCAGTGATCACAGTGTGCTGAAGTGGGATTTACTCAAAGAGGTAACTACCATTAGGGGTAAAGGGAAGGGTTATTGCTTCCGTAAAGGCGACTACGATGGACTGAGACAGTATTTAAATTCTATACAGTGGGACCAACTGATGATGTTACCAACAGCAAATTCAAAATGGGAAGCATTCAAAGAACTTATCTTGGAAGCTACTAGGCTTTACATACCAACTAAGAAATATTGTTCAAGGTTTAGGCCAAAATGGATGTCAGATGAACTAATGAGGCATATGGCAGAGAAGAAAAATGCATGGGATACTTACAAATTAACACATGACACAGAAGCCTATGATAGATACAAGTTGATATGCAACCAAGTTACAAAGGAGGTTAGGCAGGCGAAGGCAGATTACGAGAAATCCTTGGCAAGGGATGCAAAGAAAAACAGCAAAGAGTTCTTTACTTATGTAAACTCTAGAAGGAAGGGGAGGAATCAGATTGGTCCACTTGATATTGATGGGTCAACTGTTGATGATCCTGCTCAGGTGGCTAACAAACTAAATGAATATTTTGCATCGACATTCACACATGAGGAGTTATTCAGCGAGGGGAATGCCAGAGGTGTATTCAACTCTAGCAGTAAGTTACAGAATCTTGAAATAACTGGGAGTAAAGTGGAGGAGAAACTGTTGAAGATAAACACAAGAAAGGCACCCGGGGTGGATGGGATCTATCCAGTTATATTAAAGGAGGCAGCAAAGGAAGTAAGCAAACCCTTAGCCATAATTATGAGAGCTTCCTTGGACTCAGGGGAGGTACCCATAGACTGGAAATGTGCAAATGTGACCCCAATTCACAAAGGAGGATCAAAGGCTGACACAAGTAATTAAAGACCTGTGAGCTTGACTTCTGTTCCAGGAAAATTAATGGAGGCACTGGTTAAAGACGCACTGCAGGATCATTTAGACAAGACTTCAGTTATAGCTCAGACACAGCATGGTTTTGTTAAGGGGAAGTCTTGCCTGACCAACTTGATTGGATACTATGATGCAGTCACAAAAGAACTGGATGCAGGGAATAACTTTGATATTATATACTTGGATCTTAGAAAGGCTTTTGATACTGTTGCACATGGAAGACTGCTACACAAATTGGAGCAGTGTGACATTGGAGGCAAATTGCTGCTATGGATAAAGGGGTGGTTGAGGGGGAGAAGACAGAGAGTGGTAATCAATGGACACTGCTCATCGTGGACTGATGTTATTAGTGGAGTCCCTCAGGGCTCAGTGTTGGGTCCATTATTGTTTTCTGTATTTATAAATGATATTGATGATGGTATATCGGGATTAATGTCCAAGTTTGCAGACGATACAAAGGTTGGCAGGGTTGTCAAGGACAGTACTGACACTATGCTTCTGCAACAGGATCTGGAAAGGTTGAGCAGATGGGCTGAGAGGTGGCAAATGAAGTTTAACATTGACAAATGTAAAGTACTACACATGGGAAACAGCAACCCCAGAGCAACGTATCAACTCTATGGTACAACACTGACAGTGGTAGAGAATGAAAGGGACTTGGGGGTGGTTGTGCAGGCAGATATGAAGTTCTCTGAGCAGTGCAGACGGGCTGCAAGAGTAGCTCATGGAGTATTGTCAATGATATACAGGAATTTTTCCAGCAGGGATAAGGAGGTGATTATTCCATTGTATAAGGCGATGGTCAGGCCACACCTAGAGTACTGTATACAGGTCTGGAGGCCTCATTTCAAGAAGGATGTAGAGCTGCTGGAACGAGTACAGAGAAGGGTAACAAGGTTAGTGAATGGAACAAAGGGGTGCTCTTACGAAGAAAGGCTTAAGTTTTGCAAATTACAGTGTCTGGAGACTAGGCACCAGCGAGGTGATCTGATAGAGGTGTATAAAGCCTTGAATGGTTTAAGCATGCTCAATGCTGATGGGATTCTTCCTCTAGCTCAGAATAATCACCTGAGAGGGCATAAATTCAAATTGAGGAAAGACAGATGTAGGATAGACGTGCGGAAATTTGCCTTTAGCCAGCGGGTGGTTGGTTGGTGGAACAGACTTCCATCCCTTGTGGTGGAGGTTGATAGCCTAAATAAGTTTAAGGCTCAGCTGGACAGGTATTTTGAACAAACAGAGGGGTGAAGTGGAAGTGGTTTTTTTTTTTTTTTTTTGGCTGATGCTGCATAAGCTTGCTTTCTTGCATCAAATGCCTCTACTAATGCTACTAATGCTAATGCTATTCTATACCGATTCTCAACAGCTTCAAGGTGCTCTCAATAAATTCTCTCTGAATGGCTTGTCTGCTAACCCCTCGAAGTGTAAAGTAATCTCTTTCTCATCTTGCAGATCTCCACAACTAATGAATACGGAGTACACTGTTAACTCTGTGATCATCGAAAGGTGTGACCAAGTTAACGACTTGGGGATTCTCTTTTCCAGCAGTGCTAAATTCGATGCCCATGTCCTTAAAATCACCAGCAAAGCATTCAAAACACTGGGATTCATCAAACGGAACACATACAAGTTCAAAAACTACAGATATGCGGTTATCCTTTATAAAACTATTGTTCTGCCAATCCTTGAATTCAGTTCACCCATCTGGAATCCTCACACAGACTTTAACTAACAAAATTGAAGCAGTCCAAAAAAATTTTGTCCGTTACCTTACGTACCGCAATCCTCTATTCTATCACTCAGTGTAGTCTGTCCTCGTATAGCACGATAGTTGTGTTCCTAGAAACCCTCGTGCAATGCAAAATCGTGCAATATAAACAACAGGCCCTATGGGAAAAGTGGGGTTAGGTGCCGACCACCCAAGATTGAACACACATTTGGAACCAAAACATTACCAAACACAATAAATAATCGGGTAATTTTAATCGTTATAAAATACGTATTTTATAACGATTAAAATACGTAATAAAAAATAATATTATATTTTTAATATAATAAATAATATTTATTTTTTATTATTTATTTAAATAATAAAAAATTATTAATAAAATAGTAAAAAAATTATTATATTAAATAAAATAGTCGTAATAAAATACTTACGTATTTTATAATACGTAAAGTATAAATTATAATACGTAAGTCGTAATAAAATGCTTACGTATTTTATTATGACTATTACGTAATAAAATATTGCTAATGCTTTTGCTTCTATCGTAAGCAAACTTTTTTGTTTGATTTTCTATCCAAACAGATGACAGCCATTCCATCTCTTCCAATTCTTTGTGCCTTAATCTAATGGATTTTAATTACACTTTGAGTTGTTCCTGCTATGAAAGTTGTTTTTTATATTTTCTCTGCATTCTTTGTAATTCTCGGCCTTGCCTCATTTAGGTCTGTAGCACGTGCAATATCACATGGTCTTTCATTTTGCTCAAAGCGTTTCACAATTTCATATTCTTTCTCTATGCACAGAGGCGGACTGGCCATAAGCCTTACCCGGGAAACCCCGGTGGGCCGGAGGCCGGTGTGATTTTGGCCATAAACCATAGTATGAGGCCACTATAAATTTTCCCGGGTAAGAATTTTTGATCCAGTCCGCCTCTGTTTATCGATGCTTTTTTTTTTCTCTCTCTGAATCTGCAGTGTCTTCCCCAGGACGCTTCCTTTTCACACCTTTTAAGTATTTTACTAATTTTTAGGGAATAAAGCGCAATTACAAAACGAGGAGGCACACTTAATACACATAAACAAAGCTGCGCGCGTATAGCAACTGAATAAACAACACCGTAATGGCCGAGATACACTATTAACACCTCACATTTTACTAAAGCACATTTCTGGGGGTTACTACCATAAAACAATTTCCAGATGCGTTTCTGCTAGTGGAATCTGTTATAAACTGGTAGTAAACTGGATCTAATTGCATTTGCGATTATACCGATAGCTGGAATTTTACGTTATTATGGTGAAATGTGTTTCCCCTTCACTGATATAAAACACATAAATACATTTTCAGAATCTTCTCTTCATTCCTATCGTGTTGCGTTCGGTTGGGGTGATTCCGCGTTCGACTGCCATTTCTTGTAAACACAAAGGCGAATCGTGCATAAGCGAATTCGGTTCGTGTTATATAAGATATCGTTCCCCTATTTATAAATCGTGTATAATCGAATTCGTGTAATGTAAACACGTGTTATACGAGGACCGACTGTATTACGAATCGCTGTGTGATTACTTTCATCTGAGGCCTCTGTGCACTAGAGAGTTACTGCTGACATCGCCCTTCTAATCACTGGAATTTATGAAGCATCTGATATCCTGAGTAAAATAAACTTCAATGCTCCCTGTAGACAAGTCAGGAACCTTACACCGTTTCGCCTTGACTCTGCCAACATGGACTTTATGAAGTTCAGTCCACTGAACAGAATCAGCAAATTAGCAAATGACTCTCTCATTGACTTCTTTGACAACTCCCAATCACTGATGGACTCCATCCACAAGTTTGCCTCTTCTCTTAAACTGCAAAGTGACTAGCTCACATCTAATTACTGTAGCTTATTATTTGTTATATTATTTTTCTATTCTCTAACGGATTAATTATTACTTGTTTTACCGGTAACTTAACTTAATACAATCCTTTTTTGTACATATGCTTTTATTGTTTGAATCTATATCAATGTTTATCGTCCTGTTGGATTTCATATTATTGTTATTATGTTTATTGATCTGACCTCAGATACAATGTTAATGGTTACCTGTTGTGTATCTTGCTATTAATAAAATAAAATATATATATATAACGACTTAGAGTACAACCGTAACAAATAATTAATACATAACTATAGTGGTACACGTTGATACGGAAGTTATATAAAGGGAACTCGTAGAAAACGCTCGATACCGAAAAATAAATATAGCGTTATAACTGTTTTGGGATATAAGTTTAAGGATTTAATTTTGTTCTGAAATTGAAATTTTATTGAATTAAATCGGAATCATGACTCAGACCAGAGCAGCAAAGCAAAAGGCTCAAGCTAATGGGAGTGCTGTGGCTCAGGGGAGAACTGAGGGGGGCAGTTGCCCTCTGAATCACAGTCTTGTAAAATGCACTGTTTGCTTGATGTTTGCGGAGCAATCGGGTACGGGACGTGATACTGCCATGGGGGATGTCTTTGTGTGTGCACGATGTAAGGAATGCAAGGAAATCAGGCGACAACTCAGCGTTGTTATGGGCCTTTATGAGAGCTTGAAGGACAGGGTGGATGCCCTCGAAGGAAATGAATTGAGGGGCCCATCAAGCTCTCAGCTGCCCACATCAACGCCAGAGCTTGCACTTGGTCATCATGCAACACAGAGGCAGCCCCCTAGGCAGAATGCGCTGGTCCCAAAGGAACTAGTAGTTGTTGGTGACTATTGTCAGGGAAACGGGGAACATGCTTTGTAAAAAGGATAGGTGGAATAGGACCAGGGTATGTCTGCCAGGGGCAAAGGTTGATGACGTTGTAGAGCGGATATCATCTTTTAAGGGCACAAAAGGTGATATAGTTGTACACGTTGGCACTAATGATATTAAGAGTAGGAGACCGGCAGAATTACTTAGCAAGTACAGGTCACTGTTGAAAAAAAGCCGTGAATTAGGGTTGAATTTGAAAGTGTCTGCAATTCTGCCCAGACACGATAGGAGGGAGTATATGATGAGAGCCTTGTCGATCAATTCGGCCCTGGAGGGATTGTGCAAGGCTCAAGGGGTAGAATTTTTTTCAGCCTGGTCTGTACTTGTTAACAGGAGAGACTGCTTCTACAGGGATGGGATACACTTAAATAGAAAGGGTGCAAGAATATTTGCTGATGCTGTCGAGGCAGTGAAAGGTGGGTCGGAAAACTGCTAGTTGAGGGGGGATACAAGGACTAATAGATTAACAGTAGCCACTGGCAGAGGTGGAAGTGATTCTTGCACTGCTTCTATTGAAATGAGCAGAAGCCTGAAAAACAAGATGCAGGATATTTCAGAGACTGCTGGGAGTCATTGCGGTACAAGTAAACACATGGACTGTGTTAGGATAGCTAAGAATAGAAACAGATGCATGTATACTTGCGTGTACACCAATGCTAGGAGTTTGGTAAATAAATTTGATGAATTTGAGGTATTGCTCAAAACATCAAAGGCAGATATTGTTGGGATATCAGAGACATGGTGTCACACAGATATAAGGAATGCAGAACTGGAATTTGGGGAATACAATGTGTATAGAAAAGATAGACAGGACAGGAGGGGAGGAGGGGTTATGCTATTAGTTAAGAAACACATAAAATCCAAGGAAGGGAAGCCAGTCGACATCGATGGACAGGGCAGTGTCGAGTCAGTTTGGTGTGACATAAGCATAGGGAAATCAAAATTGAGAGTAGGAGTGTGCTATAGGCCTAATGACTCTGATGAGTATAATAAGAGTGGGCCAGTAAATCAGAGAGTCTTATAATGGGGGATTTTAATTTCCCAGATATTGACTGGAATTTGTGGTTTGGTCATTCGCACACTAGCAAGGCTTTTGTGGATTTATTGGATGATTGTTTTCTACATCAGCATGTTCGAGAGGCAACAAGAGGGAGCAATACTCTTGATCTGATTATCAGTAGTGATTCTTCATGCATTAAGAATCTGCAGATAAATGAACCACTAGGTGGCAGTGATCACAGTGTGTTGAAGTGGGATTTACTCAAGGAGGTAACTACCATCAGAGGTAAAGGGAAGGGTTTTTGTTTTCGTAAAGGCGACTATGATGGTCTGAGACAGTATTTAAATTCTATACAGTGGGACTTACCAACAGCAAACTCAAAATGGGAAGCATTAAAGGAACTAATCTTGGAAGCTACCAGGCTTTACATACCAACTAAGAAATATTGTTCAAGGTTTAGGCCTAAATGGTTGTCAGATGAACTAATGAGACATGTGGCAGAGAAGAAAAATGCATGGGATACATACAAATTAATCGGTGACATGGAAGCCTATGATAGATATAAGTTGGTCTGTAACCAAGTCACAAAGGAGATTAGGCAGGCAAAGGCAGACTACGAAAAATCCTTGGCAAAGGATGCAAAGAAAAACAGAAAAGAGTTCTTTACCTATTTAAACTCAAGAAGGAAAGGGATGAATCAGATTGGTCCACTGTATATTGATGGTTCAACAGTTGAGGATCCTGCTCAGGTGGCTAACACTCTAAATGAGTATTTTGCATCTACATTCACACATGAGGAGTTATTCAGGAAGGAGAATGACGTAGGTAAAGTAAACATTGGCAGTGAGCTAGATGATTTTGTAATAACTGAGAGGAAAGTGGAGGAGAGATTGTTGAGGATAAACATAAAAAAGGCACCTGGGGTGGATGGGATCTATCCAGTTATATTAAAGGAGGCAGCAAAGGAAGTAAGCAAACCCCTAGCCATAATTATGAGAGTTTCTTTGGACTCAGGGGAGGTACCCATAGACTGGAGATGTGCAAATGTAACCCCAATTCACAAAGGAGGATCAAAGGCTGACACAAGTAATTATAGACCTGTTAGTTTAACTTCTGTTCCAGGAAAATTAATGGAGGCACTGGTTAAAGAAGCACTGCAGGATCATCTAGACAAGAATTCAGTTATAGCTCAGACGCAGCATGGTTTTGTTAAGGGCAGGTCTTGCCTGACCAATTTGATTGGATACTATGATGTAGTTACAAAAGAACTGGATGCAGGGAATAACTTTGATATTATATATTTGGATCTTAGAAAGGCTTTTGATACTGTTGCACCTGGAAGACTGCTGCACAAATTGGAGCAGTGTGGCATTGGAGGCAAATTGCTGCTATGGATAAAGGGATGGTTGAGTGGCAGAAGATAGAGAGTGGTAATCAATGGACACTGCTCAACGTGGACTAATGTTATTAGTGGAGTTCCTCAGGGTTCAGTGTTGGGTCCGTTGTTGTTTTCGGTGTTTATGAATGATATTGATGATGGGATATCAAGTTTAATGTCCAAGTTTGCAGATGATACAAAGGTTGGCAGGGTTGTTAAGGACACTACTGACGCTATGCTGCTGCAACAGGATCTGGAAAGGTTGAACAGATGGGCTGAGAGGTGGCAAATGAGTTTAACATTGACAAATGTAAAGTACTACATATGGGAAACAGTAACCGCAGAGTTGATACGTTGATCTGGGGTAATCAGTAACCCAGATTACTGGGGTAATCAGTAATCAGTAAACAGTAACCCCAGATCAACGTATCAACTCTGCGGTACTACACTGACAGTGGTGGAGAATGAAAAGGACCTGGGGGTAATTGTGCAGGCAGATATGAAGTTCTCTGAGCAGTGCAGACGAGCTGCAAGAGTAGCTCATGGTGTCTTGTCAATGATATACAGGAATTTTTCTAGCAGGGATAAGGAGGTGATTATTCCCTTGTATAAGGCAATGGTCAGGCCACACCTTGAGTACTGTATACAGGATGTAGAGCTGCTGGAACGGGTACAAAGAAGGGCAACAAGATTAGTGAATGGAACAAAGGGTTGCTCTTACGAAGAAAGGCTTAAGTTTTGCAAATTACAGAGTCTGGAGACTAGGCACCGGCGAGGTGATCTGATAGAGGTGTATAAGGCTTTGAATGGTTTGAGCATGCTCAATGCCGATGGGATTCTTCCTCTTGCTCAGAATAATCACCTCAGAGGGCATAAATTCAAATTGAGGAAGGATAGATGTGCGGAAATTTGCCTTTGGCCAGCGGGTGGTTGGTTGGTGGAACCGACTTCCATCACTTGTTGTTGAAGTTGACAGCCTAAACAAATTTAAGGTTCAACTGGAAAGGTATTTCGAACGAACGGAGGGGTGAAATGGGAGTGGTGTTTTTTTTTTTTTTTTTTGGCTGATGCTGAATAAGCTTGCTTTCTTGCATCATATGCCTCTACTAATGCTAATGCTAAAGAGGCGTTTACCTCAATATAATACGTAGAACACTTCCGTATTGCTGGAGAGTATCATACGAAAGTGTTCTACATATTATATTGAGGTAAACTTTTATTATTTTACAAAAGAGGGATACAATGCAAAGAGTAAGAAGGGCGTTGTAGCAGCAGAGTGAAAGTGAAGCTTCTGAAGATGAAACTGAAGTCTACATGCCTGGGGACATTCAGTCTCCAGACGTATAGACTTCAAGAAGGCATAGACTAACCACTTAACCTTTCTTCTCTGGACATATTTCTGCTTGGCTTCAGTGTGTTGGATATCCTGACAGGAGGATCATATGTAATTTGTCCAGACTTTTGGCATGTTAAGATGTATTTCATTGTACAGGTGACCCCCGCTTAATGCTGATAATTCGTTCCGGAAAAAAGAGTGCTAAGTGAATCTGCACTAAGCAAACACCGCATTCCCATAAGGTAACATATGTATTCGTGAGTTGCGGTCGGTACCATAGGATATTTCTTAATCAATAATAAACTGTAGTGAAAAGATGCACAAATTTCTGTCAAAATATTTAATATTGAAATATTTGTACATATAAAATATTCTACATTACATACAGTGGTGGGATTCAGCCGGTTCGCACCGGTTCGGCAGAACCGATACCTAATTTTTTGTTGAGTTCAGCGAACCGGTTGTTAAAATTGCACTTGTGATCAGGGTTCTCTGTAAGGTGGGCGTCTGGTATTCTATGCCATTTATTAATTCAGCAAGAAATTTTCGTTTAGTATCGATAAAATGAAGAAAATGTGTGTTCTGACTGATGTTTATCAATGGTATAAGCATAGTGCTTGGTTTATAAAAGTTTATGATATGACCACACGTGGACAGACCCAGTAAAAATATTCAAATATATAGGCACATATCCGTTCCTGCTCTATAATATATTAAAATAAAACATTTTTTAAATTTTTTGCAGTAGCCCCTAAAAGGATGAAAAGGCAACAGAGTTTGACAGATTTTTTTGAATAAGAAACAAAAATCAGAATTTGTTGTATTAGAATTGGCCTTGGATTCAGTTACATCACCAACAATTTTCATTGAATTGAAAAAACAAGATGCAGAGACAATGTTCTTCAGTTATGGAAAGTTTAAATAATGTTGGGCATACTAAAAACTACCTAGAAAAAAATTTAATAGGATTTTGCTCCAATGGTGCCAGTGTTATGCTTTGGAGAAAATCTGGAGTGAGCACTAGGATTGCAAAAGAGTTTCCAAACATAATAATATGGCACTGTTTAAATCATCGCCTCCATCTTGTTTTAGATAATTCGATAAAGAAAATAAAGCAAGTAAATCATTTTAAAATATTTATTGATAAGATATATACTATTTTTCATCAATCCAATAAGAACCAAATTGAACTTTCCAAAATATCCGAACAACTTGGAATTGAAATTATAAAGATTGGTAGAGTTTTGGGACCAAGATGGGCTGCCTGTAGTTTAAGGTCAACCCTAGCTGTGTGTCGCGCTTATCCAGCGCAACATCACTATTTTTATTCAAATAAAAAAGTACTGTACTTAGGTATGGCTGCCTGTCTTGAAAATATATATTTTATAACTGATTTGGCACATTGATGATTGATATTTTAAACGGAATTTCTCTTCTTTCAAATGCACTGCAAGCAAGAAATATAGACATAATAAAGGCTGAAAAACTCGTGATAAGATCTATTAAAGCATTTCAAATGCTTGGAAAGGAAAAGGGTCCATACGAAAAAAAAAAGGTTTATGAATTAATTACTTCAGAAACCTTCAAAAATATAAAATTTGTAGAAAATCATCGATTTGTCTCGGGCTTCCTCGGGAAAGACTTTTAGAAAACATCGTAACGAATTTGAAAAAAAAAAAAAGACTAATGGATTGTGAACATTTAAAAGCAAGTTGTAGCCAATTTCAAGATAGGAATAAATTACAATTTCTCAATTTTTTGTAGCCAGATTATTGGAATATTGAAGAAGTACTAGATCCATGGAAAGCAGCCGAAGAACAATTGCTCGTATTTAATGACATTTTTAATTATCAAATTGATATTAATGATTATCGAGATTTTGTGGAAAACGTTTTAAAAAATTTCCAGAATTATGCAATTCCTGAAAGTGTTCAAAGAGCTAAAAATATTGTTAGAACAATTGCTGTAAGTTCAGCAGAAGCAGAAAGGGGTTTTTCAAAGATGAACATAATATGTTCAGAGAAGAGAAGTCGCCTAACAGTTTCTAATATATCAAACACAATGACTATTAGTCTAATCGGCCTACCTCTAAAGGAATGGGATCCTACTCCTAAAGTGAAAAGATGGTTAAGGATAAATCACTCAGCCAATGATGCTCGGATAAAAGCGAAGAAAATTGCAAGTGAGGACGCCAATCAAGACGCAATATGGAAATAACAGTTTTATTGTTTTTTTTTTCAAGTATTATTTAATATTTTAAAACTCTTTCTTATAACATAATCTAGTTTTGTAGACCTCTTTTATTGTTCTTATTTAAGTATTAACTGCATGAAATAATAAACTACCTTTCGTTATATAGTTTTTTTATACTTAGAACGGTCATTAGGGCAGCGAACCGGTTGTTAAATTATTTGAATCCCACCAATGATTACATACATATACTGTATAATTATGTGGTAACTACTTACATATCAAAATTAAACTTAAAATTCCAATTAAAATCATGAATTTAATTGATCTAAATTGATTTTAATTGATTTAAATTAATTGATGAATTTAATCATGAAAAATGTGTCGATTTCGGGTTGTACTTTGGCCCTCTTGCTGGTAAACTAAAAGGGGTTTTAATTTTAAATCCCCTGCAGCATTACCATCCAACAATGAAGTCAACTGATCCTTTGCCACTTTGAAGCCTGGCATGTTTTTTTCTTCTTTCAATATGAAACTTCCTTTAGGCATTTGTTTCCAAAAAAATCCTACTTCATCTATGCTAAAAACTTGAAGTATAACACATAATACCCCTCTTCAATAATTTTAACAAGTTCTTTTTTTTAAAAGTTTCAGCTCCTTGATCTGCACTTGCAGCTTCTCCCTGGATTTTAAATCTATTCAACCAGCCCTTACTAGTTTTACATGGTTCCACATTTTTTTTTTTTTATGTGAGTTTTCTTCAGATCATCATATAGGCTAATCTCTCTCTTCTTTTTTTATTTTTTAATAATATTTAACTTAACTGAATTCTGCATTGGATATTATCTTCAATAAAATTAAAGTCTCTCCATTTCAATCCTAAAAGCTGGCCTAGCCCTAGTTGCTTGCGGTGGAACAGCTGTCTTTCCGCTGCTAAAATTAATTCTTTATTTTTTTATAATTGTTCTTACATTTAAATTTGCCAGTTCTAAATTATGGCACACATCTGCTTGTCATTGACCGGAATTGATTTGCTTCAAAACGTCTAATTTAATTTTCAAATTCAGTCTTTCTTATATTTGTAGCCTTCGTACCGTGTCCAGACGTTGTCCCTTTTTCATTCTTATCCGCCATTATTCAACTTTTCGAAAATTTAATTGCGTTGGTTGCATTAATCATGATACAATGTTCGAGTAAACTGTCCATTATGCACGATGTCTAATACTATACTGAGTGATGACTAGACTGGATAAATACATATAACGCAAATATCATAAGCAGTATACGTGATCATTTTTTAAAATGTTGACCTCGGAACTACATAACAAGTCACCGTACTGCAATAAGTTAGCACATGAGAAAATTTCACTGAGCGTGGGAAAATTTCTCAAGTCGGCGTGGGAAATGTTTTAATACTGTTTTGCTATTCATTTTCAAGCTATGGACTCCATCAAATGAAACGGTTTTGTTATATATGGCATCTGTAAAAGAGCATTATAGTGATTTGTGACAGTGTAATAGTCAGATATGGGTTATAATATAAGAACAGTGTTATAGCAAATCAGCATAAAGCGAACCGCGTTATATCGAGGGCCTGCTGTATATCTATTCCAATTCCCACAGATGAAAGGACGAGTGTTCCGAAATGTTTTGTTTCTTACAATGTCCAGTTATTAATTAAATTTCTGAATTATGTTGCTACAATGCAGCACATATTTGAATTAAATTCCAATATTAATTATATGCCCTCAGATAACTTTTATATTTAACTTTCTAAATAGATAAAAACAGAAATAAACAAGCCTACACAAAAGTTGCTTCAAACTAAGCCTTTACTATAGGTCAGAATGTGTATTAAACAAAAAAATCTCTAAATTACTGCTTTAACCTGCATTAACTAAATGAGTCTTCCAATGTTGCTCAATAATTGTTTTTCCTACCTTGCCTCCAGCATTTTGTTTTCTTGATATATTAGAAGTAACTGTATTTAATCATAATCATGTCTCCCTGTGTTTCATGTGAGTTATACCAGTTATATTGTTTCATGACTTTTGCATTTCTAAGGATTATGCTTAAGTATGTAAGTTACTAACAGTTCCCACCACCTCTTCCCCCATATCTATCTATTAAAGTGGGTTTTTTTTGTCTCTGAAATCGGGGTGTATCCTAAACAAATCACAAAATGCTTTGTAAGAAGGGAAAAGTTTTTTCCACAGGAGTATTTGGCATTATTATTGACAAGTGATGCCAGAAAGCAAGCTTATACAGCATCAGCAAAAAAGTCACTTCTCAAATCAACTATCCAACCTCTAACAATATATCAAGGTTTTTTCCTTGTTTCTTTTTAATTTATTCAAACTACGGACCACGCTAAAAATTCATGGGGTAGAACTTTTCTCAACATGGTCTGTGTTTGTTAACAGGAGAGACTTTCTACAAGAATGAGATACACTTGAATTGAAGGGGTGCAAGAATGTGCTGATGCTCTGAAGGGAGAGTTGAAAAACTGCTAGCTTGGGGCAATACACAGACTAATAGCTTAACTAGAGCTGCAAGCAAAGGCATCCATGATTCTTGCACTGCTACTATTAGTAGCGAAGATGGGGGAAATCCCTGGTGCCGTTTGACCCTAAATACACACACACTTGCTACTATTGGTAAATGCAACAGCCTGGAAAGTAAAGTGTCTGGGAAGTCAGTAAGGCCCTACTGTGAGTCGTCATGGAACAAATAAATACATGGGCTGTGTTAGGGAACAAAGAGTAAGGTCACATATATATGTACTTGCATGTACACTAATGCTAGGAGCATTGTAAATAAATTTTATGAATTTGAAGTACTGATTAAATCATCAAATGCAGACACTAGGAATAGCAGAAACATGGTGTCACTCAGACAATTTTTTTTTATTAATCACAACAACAGTTGTGATAAATTAAAAATAAGATTAATTAAAATTAAGCTACGCTATCTTAATACAATAATCACAACAATAGTATAAAACCTTACATTTCTGATTTACAATAAGTAATGATAAATTTGAATATAGGGAATACAATGAACAGATAGGAGAGGTGGAGGGGATATGTTCTTAGTTAAAAAGCCTATTAAATCTAAGGTAGTGTATCTAGTTGACATAGATGAAGAGTACAATGTTCAGTCAGTTTGTGATATAAGCACCGGGAAAACAAAATTGAGAGTAGGAGTGTACCAAACAACTATATAGAGAAACAGTGGCCAGGAAATCAATGTCCTATAATGGGATATTTTAACTTTCCAGACATTGACTGGAATTTGTGGATTGATCATTTGCACACTAGCAAGACTTTTGTGGATTTCTTGGATGACATGTTTTCTACAGCAGCATGTTTGAGGGGGAACAAGAGAAAGCAACAATACTCTTGATCTGGTTATCAGCTATGATTCTTCATGCATTAAGAATCTGTAGGTAAAAGACCTACTGGATGGCAGAAATCACAATGTACTAATGTGGAATTTAATTAAAGACATAACTACCTTCAAGGTTAAGGCTTTTGCAAGGATGACTACAGTGGTCTCAGACAGTTTTTAAATTGTGTGTAGTGGGACCAACTGATGTTACCAACAGCAAATTCTAGATGTATATAAATTATCAGGTGATACAGAAGCCTTTTAGAAACATAAATATTTCGTAGATAACAGTTGTAGATTTCGTAGATAACACTCGTTACTGAAACATAAATATTTCGTAGATAACACTCGTTACTGAAACATAAATATAGCGTTATAACTGTGTTGGGATACAAGTTTAGGATTTAATTTTGTACTGAAATTGAAATTTTATTGAAAGTAAATCGAAATCATGACTCAAACCAGAGCAGCAAAGCAAAAGGCTCAAGCTAATGGGAATGCTGTGGCTCAGGGGAGAACTGAGGGGGGCAGTTGCCCTCTGAATCACAGCCTTTTAAGATGCACTATTTGCTTGATGTTTGGGGAGCAGTCAGGTATGGGACATGATACTGCCATGGGGGATGTCTTTGTATGTGCGCGATGCAAGGAGTGTAAGGAAATCAGGCGACAACTCAGCGTTGTTATGGGCCTATATGAGAGCTTGAAGGACAGGGTGGATGCCCTCGAAGGATTACAAGTGAGGGGCCCATCAAGCTCTCAGCTGCCCACACCAATGCCAGAGCTTGCACTTGGTCATCGCGCAACACAGTGGCAACCCCCAAGGCAGAATGCGCTGGTCCCAAAGGAACTAGTAGTTGTTGGTGACTATTGTCAGGGAAACGGGAACCATGCTTTGTAAAAAGGATAGGTGGAACAGGACCAGGGTATGTCTGCCAGGGGCAAAGGTTGATGACGTTCTAGAGCGGATATCATCTTTTAAGGGCACAAAAGGTGATATAGTTGTACACGTTGGCACTAATAATATTAAGAGTAGGAGACCGGCGGAATTACTTAACAAGTACAGGTCACTGATGAAAAAAAGCCGTGAATTAGGGTTGAATTTGAAAGTGTCTGCAATTCTGCCCAGACACGATAGGAGGGAGTATATGATGAGAGCCCTGTCGATCAATTCGGCCCTGGAAAGATTGTGCAGGGCTCAAGGGGTAGAATTTTTTTCAGCCTGGTCTGTACTTGTTAACAGGAGAGACTGCTTCTACAGGGATGGGATACACTTAAATAGAAAGGGTGCAAGAATGTTTGCTGATGCTATCGAGGCAGTGTTAGGTGGGTCGGAAAACTGCTAGATTGGGGGGGATACAAGGACTAATAGATTAACAGTAGCCACTGGCAGAGGAGAAAGTGATTCTTGCACTGCTTCTATTGGAATGAGTAGCAGCCTGGAAAATAAGATGCAGGATATTTCAGAGACTGCTGGGAATCATGGGGGGTACAAGTAAACACATGGGTTGTGTTAGGGTGGCTAAGAGGAAGAGCAGGTGCATGTATACTTGCGTGTACACCAATGCTAGGAGTTTAGTAAATAAATTTGATGAATTTGAGGTATTGCTCAAAACATCAAAGGCAGATATTGTTGGGATTTCAGAGACGTGGTGTCACACAGATATAAGGAATGCAGAACTGGAATTTGGGGAGTACAATGTCTACAGAAAGGATAGACAGGATAGGAAGGGAGGAGGGGTTATGCTATTAGTGAAGAAACACATAAAATCCAAGGAAGTGAAGCCAGTCGACATCGCTGGACAGTGCAGTGTCGAGTCAGTTTGGTGTGACATAAGCATTGGGAGATCAAAATTGAGAGTAGGAGTGTGCTATAGGCCTAATGACTCTGATGAGTATAATAAGGAACTGTACAGGGAAATAGAGTGGGCCAGTAAATCAGAGTGTCTTATAATGGGAGATTTTAATTTCCCAGATATTGACTGGAATTTGGGGCCTGGATACTCACACACTAGCAGGGCTTTTGTGGATTTATTGGATGATTGTTTTCTACATCAGCATGTTCGGGAGGCAACTAGAGGGAGTAATACTCTTGATTTGATTATCAGCAGTGATTCTTCATGCATTAAGAATCTGCAGATAAATGAACCACTAGGTGGCAGTGATCACAGTGTTCTGAAGTGGGAGTTACTCAAAGAGGTAACTACCATTAGGGGTAAAGGGAAGGGGTGTTGCTTTCATAAAGGCGACTACGATGGACTTAGACAGTATTTAAATTCTATACAGTGGGATCAACTGATGATGTTACCAACAGCAAATTCAAAATGGGAAGCAATCAAAGAACTTATCTTGGAAGCTACTAGGCTTTACATACCAACTAAAAAATATTGTTCAAGGTTTAGGCCTAAATGGATGTCAGATGAACTAATGAGGCATATGGCAGAGAAGAAAACTGCATGGGATACATACAAATTAACACATGACACAGAAGCCTATGATAGATACAAGCTGATCTGTAACCAAGTTACAAAGGAGGTTAGGCAGGCGAAGGCAGATTACGAGAGATCCTTGGCAAGGGATGCGAAGAAAAACAGCAAAGAGTTCTTTACTTATGTAAACTCTAGAAGGAAGGGGATGAATCAGATTGGTCCACTTGATATCGATGGGTCAACTGTTGATGAGCCTGCTCAGGTAGCTAACAAACTAAATGAATATTTTGCATCGACATTCACACATGAGGAGTTATTCAGCGAGGGGAATTCCAGAGGTGTATTCAACTCTAGCAGTAAGCTAGAGAATCTTGTAATAACTGAGAGTAAAGTGGAGGAGAAATTGTTGAAGATAAACACAAGAAAGGCACCTGGGGTGGATGGGATCTATCCAGTTATATTAAAGGAGGCAGCAAAGGAAGTAAGCAAACCCTTAGCCATAATTATGAGAGCTTCCTTGGACTCAGGGGAGGTACCCATGGACTGGAGATGTGCAAATGTGACCCCAATTCACAAGGGAGGATCAAAGGCTGACACAAGTAATTATAGACCTGTGAGTTTAACTTCTGTTCCCGGAAAATTAATGGAGGCACTGGTTAAAGAAGCACTGCAGGATCATCTAGACAAGACTTCAGTTATAGCTCGGACACAGCATGGTTTTGTTAAGGGGAAGTCTTGCCTGACCAATTTGATTGGATACTATGATGCAGTCACAAAAGAACTGGATGCAGGGAATAACTTTGATATTATATACTTGGATCTTAGAAAGGCTTTTGATACTGTTGCACATGGAAGACTGCTGCACAGATTGGAGCAGTGTGGCATTGGAGGTAAATTGCTGCTATGGATAAAGGGGTGGTTGAGGGGGAGAAGACAGAGAGTGGTAATCAATGGACACTGCTCATCGTGGACTAATGTTATTAGTGGAGTCCCTCAGGGTTCAGTTTTGGGTCCTTTATTGTTTTCTGTATTTATAAATGATATTGATGATGGTATATCAAGCTTAATGTCCAAGTTTGCAGACGATACGAAGGTTGGCAGGGTTGTCAAGGACACTACTGACACTATGCTGCTGCAACAGGATCTGGAAAGGTTGAGCAGATGGGCTGAGAGGTGGCAAATGAAGTTTAACATTGACAAATGTAAAGTACTACATATGGGAAACAGCAACCCCAGAGCAACGTATCAACTCTGTGGTACTACACTGACAGTGGTAGAGAATGAAAGGGACCTGGGGGTGGTTGTGCAGGCAGATATGAAGTTCTCTGAGCAGTGCAGACGGGCTGCAAGAGTAGCTCATGGTGTATTGTCAATGATATATAGGAATTTTTCTAGCAGTGATAAGGAGGTGATTATTCCCTTGTATAAGGCAATGGTCAGGCCACACCTAGAGTACTGTATACAGGCCTGGAGGCCTCATTTCAAGAAGGATGTAGAGCTGCTGGAACGAGTACAGAGAAGGGCAACAAGATTAGTGAATGGAACAAAGGGGTGCTCTTACGAAGAAAGGCTTAAGTTTTGCGAATTACAGTGTCTGGAGACTAGGCACCAGCGAGGTGATCTGATAGAGGTGTACAAAGCCTTGAATGGTTTGAGCATGCTCAATGCTGATGGGAGGCGCCTCCGTAGCCAGGTGGGAAGGAGCAGCAGTGCGTAGCACACGCTTCTTGATTAGACCGGGGTTCAAGCCCGTCACCACCAAATACGGAGGATGCGGAAAGGTCAGGGAATGACCACCGCATATCCCGGAGCAATATGGCCTTAGTTGCTAATGCTCCTAAAAACCAAATAACAAAACAGCTGATGGGATTCTTCCTCTTGCTCAGAATAATCACCTGAGAGGGCATAAATTCAAATTGAGGAAAGACAGATGTAGGATAGATGTGCGGAAATTTGCCTTTACCCAGCGGGTGGTTGGTAGGTAGAACAGACTTCCATCCCTTGTCGTGGAAGTTGATAGCCTAAATAAGTTTAAGGCTCAGCTGGACAGGTATTTCGAACGAACAGAGGGGTGAAGTGGAAGTGGTTATTTTTTATTTATTTATTTTACTTTATTTATTTTTTTTTGGCTGATGCTGCATAAGCTTGCTTTCTTGCATCAAATGCCTCTACTAATGCTAATGCTATGGTAGCTATAAATTAGTCTCTAACCAAGTCACAAAAGAGGTTAGGCAAGCTAAGGCAGATTATGAAAAATCTCTGGCAAAGAATGCAAATAAAAACAGCAAAGTCTTGTATGGTTATATTAACAGCAGAAGGAAGCAGTTGAATTACATTGAGAATTACTTGATGACCCTGCTCAGGTTGCTGACAAACTAAATAGGTATTTTGCATCTACATTCAAACATGAGGAATTTTTTGGGTAGAGGGATGCCAGAAGTTTATCAAACTAACAAGGAGCTAAATGACTTCATGATAACCAAAAGGAAAGGGGAAGAGAAATATTAAGAGAGGCAGCAAAGGAGGTAAGCAAACCCTAAGTGATAATTATGAGTGCATCCTTGGATTCAGGAGATATGCCCTATGGACTAGATAAGTGCAAATATATCCTCAATTCATTAAACATTGATATAAAGGCAAAGTAAGTAATTACAGACCTGTTAGCTTAATGTCTGTTCCAGGAAAATAATAATGGAATCATTGGTTAAAGAAGTGATGCAGGACCATCAAGGACAGGTGTGCAATTATACTGCAATCACAGCATGGATTTGTTAAGAGGCCTGTTTACACAAATCCATGACAGGTTACTATGATATAGTGACCAAGGAACAGGATGCAAAATATAATTTTGACATCATATACTTGTATTTCAGGAAGGCTTTTGATACTGTTACACATAAGTCTGGTGTACCAACTGGAGAAAATGTGGCATTAAGGGCAAGTTACTGCTATGAAGGGATAGATAAGTAGAAGAAGACAGTAGTTATCACTGGCCACTGCTCTTCATGGACTAATGTTATCAGTGGAGTTTAGTGCTGGGTCTATTGTTGTTTTCAATATTTATCAGTGATATTGAAGAAGGCATATCAGGCTTAATGTCTATGTTTGCAGATGATACAAAGGTCGGCAGGGTGGTTAACAATCATCAGGGTGAGATACTGCAACAAGATCTAGGAATATTGGATCAATGGGCTGAGAAATGACAGTTGAAATTTAGACAAATGCAAGGTACTGCACATGGATAGCAGAAACTCCAGAGTAACTTATCAACTGTGTGGTAGTGGAGAATGAAAGTCCTGGGGGTAACTGTGCAATTAGACATGAATTCACTGAGCAGTGCAGACATGCTGCCAGGACAGCTCATAGGGTTTTGTCAGTGATATATGGAAACTTTGCTAGCAGGGATAAGGCAGTGATTATCCCTTTGTATAAGGTGGCTAAGGCTGCATCTTGAGTACTGTATACAGGTCTGGAAGCCTCACTTTAAAAAGGATGTAGATCTGCTACAATGGGTGCAAAGAAGGGCAACCAGATTGGTCAAGGGAACAAAATGGTACTCTTTTACCTATAAAGGCTTCAGTTCTGCAAATTCCAGCACTCGAGACTAGGCACAAGCAGGGAGATCTGAATGAAGTGTTTAAAATCTTCACTGGATTGAGTAGCTGAATGTTAATGGCATTTTTCCACTTGCTGACACTGCACACAAGGGGATATAAATTCAAGTTGAAGGATAGTTGCAGGATAGATACTATTAGTATTAGCCATATGGTGCAAGGAAGCCTAAGGCTTATGTTGCACCAGTTAAAAAAAGAAAAGTAAATAGACAACCTAGGAGTTTCCCTCCTTCCGTTGGTAACTATCCAGCTGACCTTTGAATTTCCTACAACTGTCAGCCTCTGCCACCCATGTATCTTATTCCAGTAATTCATGTTGTTTGTTTGTTATTTGGTTTTTAGGAGCATTAGCAACTAAGGCCATATTGCTCCGAGAATATGCAGTGGTCATTCCCTGACCTTTCCACATCCTCCGTATTTGGTAGTCACGGGCTCGAACCCCGGTCTAATCAAGAAGCGTGTGCTACGCACTGCCACTCCTGCCCACCTGGCTATGGAGGCGCCCAGTAATTCATAACTCTGGCTAAAATAACACTTCTTGCAATCCAGCCTAAACTTCTCCCCTTATAACTTGAATTTATGGCCCCTAATCAATAACCATGAAAATTTCATCCTCATTCATTTTACGTTTGCCTCTCAGAGCCTTAAACAAATCTTCTCTAAGGTGCCTAGTTTCCAAGCTGTGCAACCCACATGTTCGAAGTTTTTCCTCGTATGGATATCCTTTTGCCGATATCATCAGGTGAGTTACTCGTCTTAGAACACTTTCAAGAAGCTCAATGTCGTTCCAGATGTGCAGAAGATACCCTTCAGTTAGCGGGTGGTTGATCGTTGGAACAGGCTTCCATCTGTTGCTGTGGAAGTGGATAGGTTGAATAACCTGTGACTGTCAAATATGATTAACGTTTGTACTGATTGATTTATTGTAAACTCCACTGACCTGGTGGTTGTGGCAGAATATAAACAAGAGCATATGGCTAAGTTCAAGAACTAGACAAATTCTTGGAGGGTACAGATAGTGAGCTGTGTAGGGTTTTTTTTGGCTATGCTATATAAGCTTGCTTTCCTGTATCATTTGCCATTACTACTGCTACTAACTACCCACTTCTACAATAACAGTTGGAAGTTTGTTCCAACAGTCAACTGCCCTTTGGCTGAAGGAACATTTGCACACATCTATCCAGCAACCATTTTTGGTTGCTGGATACATTTACATAGGGCAGCATACATTTAAACCTCAGTTTAAATGTATGCCACCCTATGTACATTGTCTTAGCAAGAGGAAGGTTGCCATGACTATTCAGCTTACTAAATCCATTCAAAGCCCTTAACACCTCAGTCAGGTCTCCTTACAGATGCATAGTTTTTCGGATGCAGCGATTTGCAGAACTGAAGCTTTTTTGCCCCCCCCCCTAATATCACTGGCTTTCTCTGCCTCCATTCCAAGAAATCCAGACCCTTGATAAAGTGAAACTTCAGACCTATATGACCTACTCAATATATGGTCTGACCATTGCCTTATACAATGGGATAATCACCTCTTTATCCTACCAGAAAAATTCCTGTATGTTATTGACACATCTGAACCTGGAAGCCTGTCTTCACCATCAGAAAACTTCACACATGACTGCACAATTAATCATAGGTCTTTTCTTTCTCCACTACCCTCAGTTGGTAAATCATTCAAGAATTACTGCTACCTATATGCAGTACCTTGAATTTGTCAATGTTTTAAACTTCAATTGTTGGTTGTTAGCCCATCTGCTAATTTTTGTAACTCTTATTGATCTAGTAGTCAGGTTACATAGTAGCACTCTCTGACTACTGTCGTTAACCAACTCTGCCAACCTTTGTATAAACTACAATGTTAGGCTTTAAGCCTGATATGCCTTCATTATCATTAATAAATATTGAAAACACTAGACCCAGCACTGAACTCTTTTTTTTTTTTTTTTTTTTTGACTTCCTTTGTAACTTGGTTGGAGACTATTTTGTCTACTGTAATCTTCTATATCTCCTGATAATTAATTTATATGCATCTCATGGTTTTTTTATGGCACAAGTATCATCATTTCATCTGACATGCATTTAGGTGTAATGTCTTGAACATTATCTCTTACTACACATAAAAAGCCTAGTAGCTTCTATTGCTATGTCCCTGAATGCTTCCCATTTAGAATTTGCCATTGTAACATCCTCACTTGGTCCCACTGAATAGATTTTCAACTGTCTGAAACCATTGCAGTCACTTTTGCAAAAGAAAGCCCCTCCCTTTGTCCCCCGATAACTATCTTTAAGACCCAATGCAGCCAAGTGGTGATGAGGTGCAGCAGCACACACTCTTTCATTGGACTGTGGTTCAAGTCCATGACTGCTAAATGTTTAACGATTATATTCATGGCTTATCACAAAATGCTCTGACCTGGTGGTCGTGCCAGATTAAAAAAAAAGAATCTTTTTTTAAATCCTATATCAATATACTGCGATCACTGCCAATTAGCGGTAGTGATCATGGTATATTAATGTGAGATTACTAATTTCTAAGTACTTTATAATGAAAAACAAATTAACAGATTGACATTTATTCTAGAAAATCTGTCATTATTGAACTATAAATTTACAATTGTAGCCACCAATGCTTATCCTCTTAATTTACTAACAGTTACTTTTGTTCTGTTGATTATTGCAGTGGAATTTCTCAATGTACAGTCTGTCCTCGTATAGCACGATAGTTGCGTTCCTAGAAACCCTCGTGCAATGCAAAATCGTGCAATATAAACAACAGGCCCTATGGGAAAAGTAGGGTTAGGTGCCGACCACCCAAGATTGAACACACATTTGGAACCAAAACATTACCACACACAATAAATAATCGGGTAATTTTAATCGTTATAAAATACTTACGTATTTTATAACGATTAAAATACGTAATAAAAATAATATTATATTATAATAAAGTATTTTTAGTATTTTTTAATACTAAAAAAGTATTTTTTACGGATAAAATACGTATTTTATTCGTAAAAAATTTATTATATTAAATAAAATAGTCGTAATAAAATACTTACGTATTTTATAATACGTAAGTATAAATTATAATACGTAAGTCGTAATAAAATATTGCTAATGCTTTTGCTTCTATCGTAAGCAAACTTGCTTTTTGTTTGATTTTCTATCCAAAGAAATGACAGCCGTTCCATCTCTTCCAATTCTTTGTGTCTTAATCTAATGGATTTTAATTACACTTTGAGTTGTTCCTGCTATGAAAGTTATTTTTATTTTCTCCGCATTCTTTGTAATTCTCCGCGTTGCCTCATTTAGGTCTGTAGCACGTGCAATATCACATGGTCTTTCATTTCACTCAAAGCGTTTCACAATTTCATATTTTTTCTCTATCGACAGAAGCGGACTGGCCATAAGCCTTACGGGGGAAACCACGGTGGGCCGGAGGCCGGTGTGATTTTGGCCATAAACCGTAGTATGAGGCCACTATAAATTTTACCGGGTAAGAATTTTTGACCCAGTCCGCCTCTGTTTATCGATATTGCTTTTTTTTTTTTCTCTCTGAATCTGCAGTGTCTTAGCCAGGACGCTTCCTTTTCACACCTTTTAAGTATTTTACTAATTTTTAGGGAATAAAGCACAATTACAAACGAGGTGGCACGCTTGACACACAGAAACAAAGCTGTGCGCGTGTAGCAACTGAATAAACAACACCGTAAAGGCCGAGATACACTATTAACACCTCACATTTTACTAAAGCACATTTCTGGGGGTTACTACCATAAAACAATAAAAACAATTTCCAGTTGCGTTTCTGCTAGTGGAATCTGTTATAAACTGGTAGTAAACTCCATCTAATTGCATTTGCGATTATATCGATAGCTGGAATTGTGTTGGTTTTTACGTTATTATGGTGAAATGTGTTTCCCCTTCACTGATATAAAACACATAAATACATTTTCAGAATCTTCTTCGTTCCTATCGTGTTGCGTTCAGTTGGGGTGATTCCGCATTCGACTGCCATTTCTTGTAAACACAAAGGCGAATCGTGTATAATCGAATTCGATTCGTGTTATATAAGATAACGTTCCCCTATTTATAAATCGTGTATGATCGAATTCGTGTAATGCAAACACGTGTTATACGAAGACCGACTGTATATGTGTATTTTTTTTTCTCTTGAGAGCTTTTTTTTTTGCTCTTCCTGAGAACTGTTTTCTCAACCTATAGTACATATATTTGTCTTGCATTTACCAAATCAAAATTAAGCACTGCTAAAAAACCAAAAAAAAAAAAGGCCACTCAACCAATAAACATAACAGTAAGCACCATATTTATGATTTTAAATGTTTATTCTGTTCCTAACAAGGAAGTACTGCATGTGTTCATGAAGTTCTCCTTGCATTATGACATCAGTTTTTGAAGAGTAAAATAAAAATAAGATTTTTACATCTTATTTTAAATTTAATTTAAAAAATTAAAATTAATTTTTATTAAATTAAATTAATAAAATTTAAGTCTTGCATTTTAGTTTTTATCAGTTATTTCATTTACACTTTAAAACGTGCACATTCGTATGAAATTTTACATTGTTTTGCATTTTACTTCAATCTTTTCATTTTCCAGTCCACAAGCCTTCTATTTGAAGGCAGGAAATGCCAGACACTAATGACTAAGATATGTACAATCAGGACCTATTCTACAATCTGCTTTTTCTAGTGTGGGAAAGTAATGAAAAAAGCTCTTACTAAAAATGTAGATTAAACTGAAAATGCAATATAAAATGAACCCTGATATGGTATGGCAAGTGTTTTTCTGATTTCTTTCCCTCCCCCCCAAATACTCTTCATTCTCTAAAAGGGTTACTCCTGCCTTTAAGCTCATTTCATTTTGGAGGTTTCTTTCTGTTTAGCTGTTCAAATAAATATAATTTAGTGTTTCAATTTTTGTCTCACTTTATAATTTTAGTGATTTTGTTGTGCATTTTCATGTTCAGCGTGGAAATTTAGTTTCAATTGTTTTCTAATTATTTGATTTTTCCATATCTAAGGCACTGCTTGTTTGAATATTTCTCATTCACTTGCATAGGGCATTCATGGTTCATTTGCTATTTGGCAAACATGACAGAAGTGCAAATGTTTGAGAATTTTAACAAGGCCAATGCCTTCAAGAAGTGATCACTGTGGTTCCCCCTAAACTTCCTTTTGTGTTGTATTTCTTTTTAGTGAGTTTCTGTATTTGCCCATTAAGTTTCCATAGTGGGAGATTTCTTTGCACATTTCCAGAAACTAGTAGCACCATACTTTACACAATACATTGGACTGCTGTGCTTCCCTGTGTAAGTACAGATCCCTTGTTTGTTTGTGGTATTTTATTTAATACTGTTTATTTTTTCATTAGGTAGTTTAATTTTTAAAATCCTGCTTGTTGCATCAATTTCTATGTGATACAACACAATACTGTTTAATTAATGTTTGTAAATCATTAAAAACTTTAATCAGGAAAGAATATTTTTCTTTAAAGAAATGTTTTATTTCAGAAGAAAATATTGCATCTTCAGCTATATCAGTGATGTCATGCTGTGCTGCAACTCTGTTGGACAGATGATAGCTAGTCAAATGCTAGAAAAGGTGATCCCACTTCTTATTTATTCAAATCAAATTGAAATTTAAAGTGTTATTTACAATTTTGGCCTCTGAAACAGCATAATGCTAGAGAAGGCAAGCAAATTCAGGTAATATAATGGTCATGAAAACTCAGTATGTTAAGTAGGACAAAATGGACGTTAAGTAGGACAAAGATTACTGTTTACCACTGAAATCAAAATTGAATGGTCAAAAGCCTTGCACACAATGGGGTTGCTAAAACTTGGAAGATCCTTTTACTCTGTGGAATGAGTCCACTATAATACTATACCAGAACTATCATAACAGTTATGTACCTAGCAGATTCAGAACAGACACTCATTTAACAAAATAGATGTACTGTGTTATAATAAACCAAGTGGCTGATAAACTAATCATTACTTCCACTAAAACCAGAAAAATAATTAGATAACAAAGCAAACACACAGGTATTTACATTCTTCACACTTCATGTCCAATACATTACATTTATTGGTCTTGGTGCATTATAGCCTTTGTAGCTAATGCGCCAATAAAATCAAAACCAACCAACCAACCAACATTACATTTATGCGTCTAACAATTGAAAGAAATGGTATCATTAATCATCATATACACTATATTTCCAGAAGTTGGACACCAAAATAAGAAAGAACCCTTTATTGATACAACATTTTATAGTGTGTTGGCTCACCTTTGGCCTTAATTGCATGATATATTCTTATTGGTAGACTCTGAACCAAGTTTTGATAGCATTAGGTGATATTCTGGCCTGTCCTCTTTCAACAGAGTGGTAAATTCAATAACTGATTATGGGTGCATTGTCCTGGTGCAAGCCAATATTCTAGTTCATTTCAAAGGTGTTCAGTGGGATTAAAGTCTGTTCAGTCTGTTCTTTTCTGACCAATGAAGCTTTTGCTTGCAAGTCCAGCTTCAAACCGCATCACAGCAGGCATACATCATTTTGTGCCGCATTTTTGTGGGGATTTTTGCCAATCCATGGACGCAAGTTACTCCCATGTGAAAACTGCCTGGGGCACACCCAAAGAAGTCTCTTCAAAAGTTTCTTGGATCCAAATCTGAACTATAGGAATTAGTTCAGAACAATTTCAGATTCTATCAGTGAAATTCTGTCAATACTGCATGGCTGCAGTGAGTCACATGTGCTTTTTAAACAACAGTGTATTGCCAGGACTGATTTGTTTTGATTTGGTGGGGGGGGGGGGGGGTTGTCCGATGTCTCGCATACTAGAATGAATTGACAGTGGTTCCTTTTCAAAAATTATGTAGTAACATCCACAGTTCCCCAAAAAAAAAGAACATAACATTGCTGGCTTATACATGAACTTTGAATTTTTTGGATGTAAAGTTGTTTTTTTAGCAAAATTCTTTGGATTGTCTCATATTTTATGATATCATAGTGGTGAAACCAGGATTTACCCCAGTCGCAGTAATGTTTAAAAAATCATCCTTTTCATATTTGAAAGACAAATGTTAACACTTTCTACTTGTATTATTATTTTTTTTTTTTCTGTAAGCATCTTAGAGACCCAACGTACAGAGACAAAAAAAGTGTATTGAATACTTTTTATAAATCCCTAAACTTACAGCAATGTTTGTATGACAAATCACTATGAACAAGTACTGCTTTTTGTTTGTGCACTTCATTCAATTTTATTGATCACCCAACTAATTACTGACCAACTTTACCAATTTCAACATTTTGACTCATAAAACTAACCAATCAGTGCTAATCAAACCCATCAAAAAGTTTCATCCTTATACATGGCTAAAAACATCAATGAATTTTGAAGTCTATAACGTTTTCAGCAGTCAGAAACTAAACTGCATGTTGCTTGAACTGAGTGTTGAGAAATGCTTCTATTTAAATCAGCATAACTTGAAAATGAACAACCCACAGATACACTACTATGCATGTACTATATTAGCTAAATGGAGAACCTAATTGGAACCTGCTGTGCAACCTAGTGCCGAGGTTATGAACTAAGAAACATTAATTACTTTCAGCCCAACCTTCTGCAATGTAGACCTCCATAACGTGCAGATATACACTGTATATGTAACACTTAAGTTGGATCTGGCTTGATATAGCATTCAAAAGAAAATAACTACAAGCTGGATTAAAGATTGTCCCCAAACCATTAATATTTAATAAAAGGATTAAATTACTGCTTATATACAACATGCATAATAAAATTACTTACAATCACGGCTTTTAGCACTCAAAGAACAAGTTACATCCCACTCCCTCAGTCTAAATAAAAATGGGCACTACTACTACCACCATCAGAATACATGACCAGACAAGTTACTTATTAAAATAGCATAGCTCATATGTTTGAGTTACATAGGTGTGTTAGTGTTTGGTGTTAGATACATTTGACTAGATCTTTCATTTCTTATGAATGAGGCTGCATGTAGAAAAAATTGGCCATGCTGATTTTCTGCATGCAACCACATCCTTCAACCTAAAAGTTGTTTGCATGAGTAAGCAAGCCATATACTGTGAGGGACATTCCATCACAGTATATAGAAGACAGTAATTAACTAGAGATCAAGTAGTATTATGAATGAATAATAATATCAAGGAAATTAGTCTAAGGTTCTGATTTATTACTCCAGAACTTAATAAAAATCTGAAACCTGAACCAGTAATAAAAATCTGAAATCTGAACCAGTAATAAAAATCTGAAATCTGAACCAGTAATAAAAATCTGAAATTCAGTCAATTAAAGACAAATTCGTAATTTCCTTCAACTGCTAGAGGCCACATAAAAAGAACAGAACCATTGCATATACCTTTGGTGACTAATTTATGATACAAAAAGTAGGCTCTATGTCATCACATAAGTATATACATGCTAGAGACCAATTAGATCTAGCATGAAATCAGTGACTGAAAAGACATTCCAGTTTCAAACCATCTCTGTGAACTGGCAAGAGTTTAACTTTAAGTAGCCAACAGAATAAACTTCTGTCACATCTTGAGGGAGAAGTTTACATGCTGGAAAATGAGCATGCTGGGTTGGAAGGATTTTTTTTTTTTTTCCCTAAGTAATTTAGTAGAGAAATAAAAGCAAAGAAAATGTCTTTTGCCTTAGACAATTTTCTGAAGATACATTGATTACTACATATTTGAGAAGCTGAAGTCCTTAAACTTTACAAGACAGCATTTACAGATCACCACCACTTCAAAATTGTGGAATTTCATGCAGAACTGAACATTACAGAAAAGCACTGAACAATGGTAAGCTGCTTCCAAGAGACAACCCAGAGGGAGCCACCTGAAGTTGGCCTTTCCTGCTTGGATTAGCAGCAATCACACTTCAGTGTATTCCCAGTAATGCACTCCTTGAAATAGAGATATGATAAATAAGCAGTAATTTAGAGAATAAACAAAATACATTTCAAATACAGTAGAACGTTTATTATCCGGAAGTCAGTTATGCAGAATAATTTGAAAGGCTGATTTTTCTTCTTTTTTTTTATTAATGTTAATATTTGATACAAATGTTTGTTTCAAGAATATTTCTAGCTGTTTTTTGAAATGTTGGATTAGGAAACTACGAGTGATCACTCATGGTTTCATTTGCTTCCGTGAATTTTCCTCTTTCATATTATGTTTAGTTTAGCTTCAGATTCGGTAAGAATAATATCAGCCCGAAACTGTGCAATTTATTATTTCTGTTTTTTACAATAAAATGTCAACGAAAAGAAACCATTAAAATGGGCAGAAACACGGGAAGAATGCGATATAATCAAAGTGATATTGTTAAGGAACTTGAGATTTAGTAGCAAAAAAAAAGAAAAGGTCACAACAAACGAAACAAAAAAAAATGATCGAACATTATTTTAAAAAATTACTTTAAATTTTTTTCTACATAATTTGCAGTAAGATACCTATCCGAATATACATACATATGCAAAATGTGACTTTTTTGTATAAGTTATTATTTTTAATTAAATAAATCAGGTTTTTTTTTCACGATATTTGAAGTTTTTTCTTTTACCTGATACATTATAACAGAATTTATTTAATCTTGCCTTACGTTCAATTATCCGGAAAATTTGGCTATCTGGAAGAGGACATTAATTATTCCGGAAAACTGACATTCTACTGTACTCCATCCATGTAAAGATAAAATCATTTAATGCAAAAATAACTTACTTTTAATTCAGTTTTCTTCTGACTACTATGCTTTATTCACTGCTCATTTCTGCTGCTAATGCTTTCTTCATGGTGAACCTAAAAGAATAATTTTTTTTTTTTTTTACTTTCAATCAAGTTTACTGGCTTGATATTTTTTCATATACAAGGTCATTTCTCATTTATTTATTGCCCTACATAGAGAAAGAACATCGGGAAAATTTATCTTGCTAGTATATGACTAGATGCCTTACAAAGAATTAAAAACAGGGTGGGACAGAAGTTGATATTCAGTTGTTATATATGAACTGTATGGGGGGGAAGAGAATTATGATCTTTAAAAATCTTAATACAGATTCAGTTCAGTGCTCAATTCAGCAATGTTCAGAGCTAAAGGGAACTAAAATGGATCATGGAAATTTTCCCTCACTAAAACCTCCAGCTCTAACTTAAAATCATGTCAGATCAAATGCAAAAAGACAGAAGTGAAGCATTCCAAATGAATCTCCACCTTTCCTTATTCTCCACTCTCAAACTAGCCAATCTACAAGCTCCCTCTCCTTTACTTATATAGAAATGTCTCAAATGATGGATTACCTAAAATAGTGAGAGGTTGAATTCCAGAGACCTTAGAGAAACCACAAATTATAGACTATCTTTACTCAGACTTGCAAGTTTTGCTGGCATTCCAGTAAAAGTTACATCTGTATCTTGAGGTTTAACTACGGAGGGTTCTGTCCAAATGGAATTTGCCTAATGTGGCCAAATGCTAGTTCATTAACTACAAGAACAGAAAATTATACAGGCACAAATTAAAATCAGAAAATATGGTACAAATTCACTTCAAGTGAAAATTCTTTTATTTTCTACTTTGACCATGTAATAACTCTACTCGCAGTATATGGATTTTCATGAAATTTTATATTTCACTGTTAAAACTGTTTAGTAAGCCATTCCAAATTTAATTAAAATCAGGCCAATGGAAATTAGCAATTATTATTATTTATATATATTTTTTTCACATACAGCGGACCCCTGCTTTATGATTGGTTCACTGTACAATCAAATCCTTTACGATGGACTCTCCATAATAAAATACTGTTCACCATAAGATATGTGGTAAGCACCACTCATGTTCACATTTGCAAACTGAGTCTTAATTCAGTTGAATGGCAGTTCTAATAAGAGGAGGAATAATATTCACAAAATAGGAGGAATAATATTCACAGGCAAAGTAAAGATACGTTAAGCACAAATTTACACTTTATTACCTTAACAATTAAAATTAAATGATATGTGAAAATCAGAAGAATATTTTCCACAGGTTAGAAAAATAAAAATAAAGTTTACGCTTACATGCATAGCTTAATTAATACATACTAACTAAATTATTTCCTCACTGACTTTTTTTTTGTTGTAAAATTTAAAACAGTAAAGAAAAGCAATCAATAACAAAGAACATAGCGCACACAAATTGCAACTAACACAATACGGGTAAGTGAGATACAAAGTAACAAGTTTACAAAGTTTAAAAAATAGGAAAGAGAAGATTCTGAAAATTTGTTTTTTATGTGATTAAAGATTTCAGTGAAGGAGAAATGCATTTCATCTACAAAATTCCAGCTATTATCAAAAATTCAATAAGATAGTTTACTACCCATTTATAATAAAAATAAATAAATAAATTTTCTGTTTATACTCCGGGACAACTATACGGTCAGAGGAGTTCGCAAGATAGACAGAATACAAGAAACAGCACCATATTTAACAGTCATGGGCTTGAACCCCAGTCAATCAAGGCACGTGTACTTATGCACCCGTGCAACTGACCACTCGGCTATGGCAGCTGTCATATTAGATTGCACTAACAGAAAAGCCCAATAAACCAGAAACTGCAAATTGTCTGTTTTATGGTAGTGACCTCAAGAAATATGCTTGTGAAAAATATCACAAAGGCATTCAAAAATTGATTCTTATATCCCAGGCCTGGCCAACCTACAGGCTGCATGTGGCCTGCCATTTTTTTTTTTTTTTTTTTTTTTGGCCCACCAGATGATTTTTATACTACTGACTACATCAGAGGGAAATCATTCACTAACTGCACTAGGCACAATAAATAACGAGAAATATACTAGATCAGCTGTACTTCCCCGAATCCCCCCACTCCCTTCCCTTCTTCAAACCAGAAACTCTGCATATGAAAGTAATTGATTTACAGTACAACAATGAATAAAAATACATTCACACCACATCAAAAATCAACTTTTGCAACTTATGTGACAGCAAAAAATTGTGTAAAAAATCTTAATTAGGGATACCCTAATTAAGATTTTTTACACAATTGTGAGCACCTTCGGATCCACATAAATTTGTGAGAACTTTCTTTTGAAAATTGAAATTTATTAAAAGTAATCTTGAGTTTCAATGACAGATGAAAATCATTTAAGATGTGCAACTAATACTGAAGTAGATTTTAAAAAAATTCAGTGATTGCAAAGAAAAGCAAATATCTCATTGATGTAGATATATAATAAAAATGAATGAATAAAATAAATTTTTATGGCATTTAATTTTTTATTTTTAAGAGACTTATTTTATGTGTGGGCTGCGGAAAATTGTAGTTTGCCAAGGTGGCCTGCAGAACGATTTGGGTTGGTCAGGCCTGTTATAATTGAACATATAACAATGAAAGTGTAGTGCATTGTAATGATTTGAATCATTTTTTTTATTTGATTCTATAAAGAATTCTAAAGTTGTTCTACTGATCAGTATCACTGTTAACAGGCACCTACTAATTTCACTTTATAGTGGGCTTACGAATGTCTCCGACCAGACCACATGGTATTTTCTCTCATTCAACAGCAGCATTTGTAAATGTGTTGACTACATGTTTTGTTTTTGCATATTAGTTTTATTTTTGTGAACTTAGAAACGTGTTTTGGGTTCACATCACGATATTTTCACAATATAATGGTGTCTCTGGAATGGATTAGTATCATAAAGTGGGGGGTCCACTGTATATCACATAAGTTATCCATACTGTAATTGTAGAAGTACTGGATGTTTTTTTTCCATGTTCTGGTTGGAGGAATGAACGGGTAATTGGTGGATGCGCAGAAACCAAATGCTCATCTTGGTTTGCAAAAGTCATTACTTTTTACTTATTTTATTTTTGTTATAAAATCATGAATTATTACTATTTACACATGCTTGAAATGCAACACACTGCATAAATCAACTAAATTGTTAAATTGTTTTATAACATAATAATAATAGCTTTGGATTTTTTAGTCCCCAAAACATGCTAAAATTGACTTATGAACACATATAATAAGCCATGTGAAACGACATATGGCCAAAGTAATAACAAATGTAATAAATTTGTATCTTCCAGCAAGTTTTAATAAATTTAAGAATAAAGTAATAAAATGTTTAAAATCTGCAAATATATATTCAATAGGTCTTACTGCTTAGAGCCCATGAATGGTGGAGGTGAAGATTACCAGGAAATTTTCCATTATATAAATTTGCCCCTAGTTCTGTAGACAGGTTTGTAATAATTTGCATGCATTAGAATTAACCACTTTATTTATCACTGTATATTAACCATTTCATAGCTAACACTGAAATAGTTAAGATAAATTGCCAGTACCAATAAGTTAACAGTAGCCCAGAGGTCTATCAGCAAAAGCTTTTCTGATTGTTCACAGGTGCCATATTATTGTTTCCCAACAAATAAGTTACATATTATGTAAGCATATTATGCATATGGAGCAGGGGGATTTAATAGTAAAATTAAATAATCTTTTTACCACTGTGGTAAAGATACATTATGACTGTTGTATTGGCACCCAACATCCAAAAACAGACTATCTGAAATGGTTCAGATTTTGATCATTTATAACCCCCAAAACTATCTATAACCAAGGCAAACTCTATAACATATAGCAGTGGCATGCCAACTGTTGTCCACAGACAAATCTAATGAGGGGGATCTACAAGGTGTGCCACAAACGAGTAACATAATAAAAAAATATACAAGCTTACCAATCAAATTAATTCTCAGAATGAATTAAGTTGAGCAGCCTTATTTTGTGTAGCATTTTTGGAGGCCAAGGTATAAACAGTTATATATTAAGCAGACTGCATATATAGACATGGAAAGAGAATTAATTTTTTTTTTAATTTGCATATTTTGAAATATGCAAGAATAAATTTTAAAGATGGGTTCAAAAAAAAAATGTGATCTGTCAATCATTTTTTTTTTATTATTATCAAGACCAATAAAATAGTGATTAAAAATTTAAAAATTGTTTTTTTTTTTTAGACTGCTTAAATACATCAGATAAAAGAAAGCTTAGTATGGCTATATTAACAAAACATCAAATTGCATTACACTGTGATAATGCCAGGCCACACAAGGCCTATCTGTATAACTCAGTGAAACTGCTGACCTAGAGTATAGAGTTTTATCTCATCCTGCCTAATGCAGACTTGATCACTCAATTTTTTTTACCATCTTCGTGGTAAACACTTTTTGAGTTATGAAGTGCTGAAAAAGACAAATGGCAAGCTGGCTTCAACAGTAGGGCCCATCCTTTTACCAAAGTTGAAGTATGCAAGTTAGAAAGAATGATGGCAAAAATACATTGATAAATAAGGTGTGCGTGTGTGTGCGCGCGCACACACACACACACGCACACACACACACAGTTCGCTTTGCATTAGTAACACACCGAATGGACGGGTTCATGACTCTGGTGAAGGCTTGATTCACAATTATACATGATTGTATATATGTGTGATATATAATTTAGTTCTGAAACAGGACAAATCACTTTTTGATTGTCTACAAGGAAGAAAGTGCCAGTACCTCAACAAGTCAACACTGTTAAGTGCTCCCATTCTTTTATCATGAGTCTACCATAACTGGTTCAACAGCAGTCAAACAGCCAACAAAAGGTCACACGTGGAACATGACAGCAGTGACCAGCTAACCACACAGTACAACATAGGAACAGATAGACCAATATCCACATAGACTGCACCAGATTAAATTATACAGGCTGTGATGGTTGTCAGGTGTGCTCATGAGCACAAGAAACTGCACCTTGCATGGGCATGTCAGCACTAATGCTGGATGACCAACATGGAAATCTGTCACCTAGTTTGATGAATCCAGTTTCTAACTCTATCATGCTGATGGGCATATCTGCATTTGGAGAAAGTAACCAGAGGCCATAGCACCTGAATGCATTGTTGGTGTTTGGCAAGATGGAGATAGTGGTATTACAGTTGGGAGACTTTTTGTGGCACACTCTGGGGCCTATGATGACCATTAATAATGGCTCAACAGAATGCATACTCTTCTATCATCACCCACTAAGTATATCCCTTTGTGATTACAGTGTATCCTGACAACTCATGTTTACCAATGACATAACACTCCATGCCACAAGCCCCCTGACAGGTTGCTAACTGCCAGGGGGGGGGGGGCTTGGAAAAGACATTTCATGTACAACTAGGGCTTACAATACCAGTCAAAATCTTAATACCAGTATTTCGGTAGTTTTAATTTATGAAACCAGGATACTGGTATTAATACCAGTATTTCGGTAGTTTTAATTTATGAAATCAGCATACTGGTACAGCAAGCCCCCCGTTATAACGCGGTTCGCTTTACGCTGATTCGCTATAACGCTGTTCATATATTATAACCCGTATCTGACTATAACGCTGTCACAGATCACTATAACGCTCTTTTACAGATTGCATTTTTGGCATATTTAACGAAATCGTTTCATTTGATGGAGTCGATCGCTTGAAAATGAATAGCAAAACAGCATTAAAATGTTTCCCACACTCAGTGAAATTTTCTCGCACGCTAATTTAATTGCAGTACAGTGACTTGTTACGTAGTTCCGAGATCAACATTTTAAAAAATGATCAAGTATATTGCTTGTAATATTTGCGTTATATGCATTTATCCGAAGTCTAGTCATCACTCAGTACAGTATTAGACATCGTACGTAACAGACAGTTTACTTGAACATTGTATCATAATTAATGCAACCAATGCAGTTACATTTTCGAAGGCCGACCGGGCTAGCCAGGTGGGTAAGGGGCCTGCCTGGCAACCCAAAGGTCGCGGGTTCGAATCCCGCCTCGGGCTTGGATCAAAGTACTGCAAAAACCTTGGGAGGTGCACTATGGCCACAGAAGCCGATGCGCCAACAACTACCAAAAAAAAAAAAAAAAACATTTTCGAAGAATTAATAATGGCCGATAAGAATGAAAAAGCAACAACGTCTGGGCGCAGTGCGAAGACTATAAACGTAAGAAAAAGACTGAATTTGAAAATTAAATTAGACATTTTGAAGCAAATCGATTCCAGTCAAAGACAAGCGGATGTGTGCCATAATTTAGGACTTGCAAGTTTAACTGCAAGAACAATTATAAAAAAAAAATAAAGAATTAATTTGAGCAGCGGAAAAGATAGCTGTTCCACTGCAAGCAACTAGGGCTAGGCCGGATATTAGGATTGAAATGGAAAGACTTTAATTTTATTGAAGGTAATATCCAATGCAGAATTCAGTTAAGTTAAATATTATAAAAAAAAAGAGAGAGAGAGAGAGAGAGAGAGAGAGAGAGATTAGCCAATATAATGATCTGAAGAAAACTCACCTAAAAAAAAAAAAAAAAATGTGGCACCATTTAAAACTAGTAAGAGCTGGTTGAATAGATTTAAAATCCAGGGAGAAGCCGCAAGTGCAGATCAAGGAGCCGAAACTTTCAAAAAAGAACTTGTTAAAATTATTGAAGAGGGGTATTATGTGATATACTTCTCAACAAGTTTTTAACATAGATGAAGCAGGACTTTTGTGGAAACGAATGCCTAAAAGAAGTTTCATATTGAAAGAAAAAAAAAAACATGTCAGGTTTCAAAGTTTTAATACTCCTTTTAGTTTATTTGGAAGAGGGCCAAAGTTCAACCCAAAATCGACACATTTTTCATGATTAAATTTATCAATTAAATTAAATCAATTTAGATCAATTAAATTCATGATTTTAATTGGAATTTTAAGTTTAATTTTGATATGTAAGTAGTTACCACATAATTATATATGTATGTAATGCAGAATATTTTATATGTACAAATATTTGAATATTAAATATTTTGACCGACATTTGTGCATCTTTTCACTACTGTTTATTATTGATTAGGAAATATCCTATGGCACCGACCGCAACTCACAAATACATGTTACCTTATGGGAATGCAGTGCTCGCTTAGCGTGGATTCACTTAGCGCTCTGTTTTTCCGAAACGAATTATCAGCGTTAAGTGGGGGTCACCTGTATTAATACCAGTATTTCGGTAGTTTTAATTTATGAAATCAGGATACTGGTATTAATACCAGTATTCCAAAGACAAACATTTTTCTCCATAAATTTTGATGACAATTAGGTGCAATAAAGTACGAAAAAAACAAGTACTGTAATTACTTGAATTCATGTTTATTTAAAACTTATATTTAAAGTTTATATTTATTATTACAATAATAAATATTCTGAAAAAATTATTAAAAACACAGTTAATCTAAAAACAAAAAACATCACATGCGTACCCTGTACGCACGAAAGGTGTTTTATGTGTAAAACATCTTTGACAACACTACTAAATTTTGAACGGCTAGAACTGAAATCATGAACAATGCAATTTATGCTCACGCCCGCTACTTACTCTACTGAATCAATGTTAGTGTTAAATAGGATACACACGCCTGCTGATTACTCTACTGAATCGACATTTGAAGAGGTTAGGCCAATAGACTAATTACCCATATGATTGTAGCCATTTGTTAAATAGTATGATTGCAAAGATGCAAGTATTTGTATTGTTACAATCATACTATTATGTTGGATCATGTTACTCTGTCATGCTTTATCGCAAATTACACATTTGAGATCTGCAAGAAACGACAGTATCCACGCATAATACACTATCGAATCTATGACTTGGCTCAGAACTTAAATAAGTGCAAGATGGTAACGCTGCACATTCCATTTCGCAATGAGGAAACATACTGTCACAGATGAAATATGTCAAGATCTACGACAACAATACATACGTACCAGATCATAAATTGTGTGAATCGGACATGGACATTCGCAAAACAATTGAAATATGTAAGACGATATGTCAAGACAATGATAACGGTGACCCTGACAAAGAATGAAGTAATGACCTGCATAGCCTTGTAAAGAAACTGCAAGAAGAAAAACCCTTTCGAAACTTTTACAATCACCCAAACAGCGAGATGAATGAGGATCTAAAGCTCGCCAAGCTCAACCAACTGCAAAGAAAAGCAAAAACTTTATGACCAATGAGAACTTCTGCAACTTAATGAGAATGGTCAAATGACAAACAAAATATTCTACTCATACATGTAATTTGGAGTCTTATCTCCCAATCGTGAACGGATTCAAATATTCTTGACCGGCCCAGTTGGTTGCAGAAAAAAAAGTTTGATTCGCCTCTTGGTGGAACTATACAACCGCTTCGGTAATACAGACGGGTACTGTAATGCCTACATTATATGTGCTTCAACTGCATGTAATGTAATGATCTTGGATGTGTTCAGAGCTGGTTTATGCCAGCTCTCAGCACATCCAAGATCACTGCCCTCAAGATATCCATTTCTCTGGTTACCAAAAGGTTTCTTCAATGGTTAGCCCAAAGCCACCTAAGTGGCTTGCCCTGAATCATAAACGTTTTCCGTCACCAGCTGGTTTATGCCAGCTCTGAGCGCATCCAAGATCACCTCCCATGATCCTTTGTGCGATTTCGTCTCATGAATCAGTTTCTCTTTGTTTTGAAACAGAATGATGTCATTTCCACGTCACAAAATGTGACAAATTGATTTTACTACCATCCAAAATTTAGTAGGTGCCACAAAATATGTTTACACATCAAAAATACATTTTGATACTACAAAGTTTAGTTATGTTTAAGCATCCATACTATCAGTCCGAATAAAGTGGGCTCTTAAGAAACATAAGCAATCAATAGTTATCATTTAAACAATCTAATTTGGTACATATTTGATTGGCGGCAGAAAATGCCCTTCAGGTTCTATGCTGGATGATGTACTGAGCTAGTCGTAGACGATCTCAGTCCATATTTTCTACACTTTTTACTTTTTTAGCAGGAATAGTTAAAAGTATTTCATTAATTGCTGACTCAAGTTTATTTTAAATCTATTAGAGTCAAGCTATTTCTTATATTGGAAAGAATTTGCGGAACACTGATGTCCTGTTCCATGTTGGTCCTCCATGGTTGAATTATGTTCTTCATTTTCTGAAGGAGAAATAAGTTTTATTAAGCAAAGTATAATTTTCACTATAGTATCTTTACTGAGTCTGGGAGAGAGCAAAGAGTGCAGATAAGGAATTCTTCACATATATAAATGTAAAGAAGAAAAGTACAAATCAGATCGGTCCCATAAAGAATTGCATGGGATAGTATTAGCTACCACAACTTATGTTGCAGATAAACTCAACAGTTACTTTGCATCCATATTTACAGAAGAAAAACCCTTTATATCAATGATCACATATGGGAATGAAGTGGAAAAATATGTAATTAATGATATTGAAATTTCACGTGATTATTTAATGAAAAAAACTTTCATGCCTACAGGCAAGTAAGGCTCCTGGGGTTGATGACATTACCCTATAATCTTAAGGGAGGCAGCAAGTGGGTATTGAACCATTAAGACTAATAATGAGAGCATCACTGGGCTCAGATTCCGTTGGATTGGAAAACTGCTACTGTATCGCCAATACATAAAGGCAGTTCTAAGAGTGAAGTGGGAAATTACCAACCAGCCAGTCTAATTTCAGTAGTAGGGAAAATCATGGAGGCAATGATCAAGAGTGGAATTCAGGATCATTTAGACAGAAATGAAATTCTGAAGGATACACAGCATGGTTTTGTAAAGGGAAAATCATGTATAACAAATCTGGTTAGCTATTTTGACAGGATCGCTCATGAGCTAGAGTTAGGGAATAATTTTGACATTGTGTATTTAGATTTCAGCAAAGCATTTGACTCAGTCCCACATGAGCTCTTAAGAAACATAAGTAATCAATAGTTATCATTTAAACGATCTAATTTTGGTACATATTTGATTAGCAGCAGAAAATGCCCTTCAGGTTCTATGCTGGATGATGTATTGAGATAGTTGTAGATGATCTCAGTACATCATCCTTCTTACATTAACCCAATCTGAGGAATATGGTCCCATCAGTATTGGAACCAGTTGTTTTTGATTTTCTTAAATAACATCAATGAAGGGATAGAGGGCATGATGCTAAATATGCAGATGTTAAGATCGGTAGAGTAGTTAATGATCACCGCCAAGCAGAGGTTCTTCAGAGATCTAGATAAACTTCGGGGATGGTCAGGAAAGTGGTAGGTATGATTTAATTCAGTAAAATGCAAGGCCTTACATCTGGGGAAGAGCAACCCCAAAATAACTTTTACATTTGGTGGAGCTGAACTAAAGTGAGTAGTGGAAGAAAGGGACTTGGGAGTTACGATGCAGTCAGACATGTAGTTCTCAGAGCATTGTGGACAGGTTGCAAGGAAGGTTCACAGTGTTTTATTGAACATTTGCTAGTAGAGATAAGGACATCATAATCCCATTATATAAGGCTATTGTTACACCACACTTGGAATACTATGTTCAAGTATGGAGACTGCATCTAAAAAAAGACATTAAGCTTCTTGAAAGGGTCCAAAGGACTGGTAACTTGCCTGATGAGATTGGAAAAAGGGCAACCATATGAGGAAAGACTTCAAATATGTGGGTTTCACAGCTTGGAAACTAGGCACTTCAGAGACTTGATTGAGGTATTAAGTCTGACTAAAAAAGTAAAGTGAATGAGCACGAAATTTTCACAGTTAAAAATGATTCTAGAACCAAGGGCCATAAATTAAAGTTACAGGGGAAGAGGTTTAGACTGGATTGCAGTCTAAACTTCTCCCCCGTAATTTTTTTTTTTTTTTTTAATTTTAAACAGTTACAAATTATTGTGTACTTGCTCAAAAAATCGCCTATACTCATACATCCAAAACTAAATGGTAAACCTATCCCAGTTGAGACACAGATCTGGGAGTTACATTTGATACTAAAGTTACATTCAAGTCACATATTGACTTCATCGTAAAGAAAATGAAGTACTTACATTGGGCAACAAAACAGCACCTCTTGCACGTGAAACAGACTACAACTGCACGATATTTAAGAACCACAGTGTTTTTGGCCATATTGTATGGTGCTGAATTATGGTCATCAACCACCCCTACCTACATTAGGAGAATATATGTGAGTGAATTCTGGCTGCTGAAGTGGGCAAACCATAAGCACCATCTCCATCAACAGTTAAGGACCAAGCAGCTTTCTGAACAGCTTAAACTACAGCGTTTACCAGATATCATTGCCTGGAAATGATTAATAACCACAATCAAAATGACTGGCATGATATCATCATGCTTCTGGCAGCTTTGTGGGTGGCACATCCCACCATCTGCCTTAAGAGGCACCAAATCCTTGAATGAAGACCAACAGTCTGAAGATGGCCGACAGGTTTATACCAGCCAGCGCATTGGAATCAATTCAGTGCCTAACACATATTGGAATTGACCTACAAAGGCTCATAGACAATCCGAAATATAGAAAAACCGCAGGGTGGTTCACTGAGGCTACTGTTGCCTAATAGTTGTGTGCATTTCTGTCAAGAACTGTGTACGCAACTGAACAGGTGTATATCTCGCACAAGTTGTTTCAGTGGATGTGATGTTAAGGTGAACTTTTGGACTATAACTGCCAGGACTCTAGACAGAAATGTAGTGAGAAGTAATGTGGTTTATATTTTGGCTTTTCTTGTATATTTTAGTCATTCTTTTATTTTTCGTTTTATGATAATCCCCTGGCATTTTCTGCCATGAAGGGAATTTTTCACTTGCCAGTGTACACCTATATTTTATATTTGGTAGGCCAAATAAAGATTTATTTATTACTGGAATAAGTTACCTACATCGGTGATTGAGGCTGACAGTTTGGGGAAATTCAAAGGTCAGCTGGATAGTTACCTACGGGAGGAGGGTAACTATCCATAGACTGTCTGTTTAATTTTCTTTCTTTTTCTTATTAATTATTTATTTTATTATTATTATTTTACTTTTTTTTTTTTTTTTTTTTTTTTTGCTGGTACAGCATCAGCCTTAGGCTTTCTTGCACCATATATGGCCATTACTAATACTAAATAATTTTCCAATTGTATTGTGTCCCACTTTGCCAATTTGCAAATACTGAAGAACCTCTGTGAAGTACAGAGTTTCAATGCTGTATCCAATTCTGTAGCTATTTCAGAATTTTGATTGCCAAGAGTTTCATCATAAATTATGTTAGCATCTGCAGTTAAAAGATTTGCTTCTTTGTGGCATAGCACATCTACTGCTAACATTTATAGGAATTAATGTAGATATAGCCACAGATAATAAATTCAATTCATCCTCACAAAAATAAATGCTTGAATCTAAATCAATTAAAGCTTTCTGCACACAATATCTCAACTCAAAAAGCTTTCAAGCATGGACAATAAACTGTTCCAATGAACTTTGGAATCTAATTGCATAATTTATTTGCCAAATTCTGCTGCAGTATACTTTTGTAAATATTTATCATTTTTGGTTGGTGGTTATAAAATCACCTTTATATGATTAAATCAAACAATTTTTTAAACTGGCACCGAGAAACCAGTACAGGCATACCTTGAATAACGAATAGGATGCGTTCCACGAAATTACTTCGTTAAGCGAAACTTCGTTTTCAGAGGTAAAAATACTATGGCCAGAATAGGGATACGTTCCTACGTAAAGAAAATGAAAAGCTTTTTTTTTTTCGAACAAAGAAAAGTTTTATTAAATAAACAGTCAACTTACATACAAAGTGAAATAACATTTTAAAATATGAGTCTAAAGTTGATTGTTTATGCTCTTTTTCTCTTTCATTTAACAATTGCCTATACGGAGTTATTGCATTTAACACTAACATTTCCTAAATCAGGATCATTTTCACTAAAAAAAAATTTTAAACGTTTTCAATGTCATTTAAGCACCTTTTTAAATCTTTGGTTGTTAACACTTTTTCGGCAGGAACTTCTTTAACTTCGTCTTCATTATCTTTGTCTTCGTTGCTAACAAAGGTTTTCTAAATCTTCCACTGAAAAACCATCATCTTCTGCATTCAATAAATTTCTAACATCCTCTTCATCGACATTTTCGAAACCTATTGATTGAGCCATCTGGATAACTTCATTTCTAATTTCTTGGATGTTATTTTCTTCTTCTAGTACAACTTCTGGCCATATTTTGCGCCAAACTCCATTTAAGCATTTCTTAGTGACTTCTTTCCAAGAACTATCAATGTTTTCAATTGCGTTTTTAATGGTGTAGTTTTCCCAAAAAGTTTTAACTGTCATTTCCTCTTTATCCTCTAGTTCAGTTAAACTGCTTAATGTTCGAAACTTTAAATGATGCTATTACTCCCTGATCCAATGGTTGAATCAGGGAAGTTGTGTTTGCTGGAAGAAACACAACTTTGACAGGAATGCATGTGTCCAACGTGTTAAGATCATTAGGATGTCCCGGAGCATTGTCTAACAACAAAAGAGCTTTTTCTTCAAAGTTGTTTTTTTTGACAATACCGTTTTACTTCAGGACAAAAGTGGTTAACAAACCAATCAGTAAATAACTCCTTGGTAACCCACGCTTTTCTATTTGCTTTCCATATTACAGGTAAATTCATTTTTATGTTGCCTTTTAACGCCCTCGGATTTTCTGAATGGTAAACTAATAACAATTTTAATTTATAATCGCCAGAGGCATTTGATCCAAAGAGTAACGTTAAACGGTCTTTGGCTGCTTTGAACCCAGCAGCTGATTTTTCTTCAATAGAAATGAAGCTTTTTGTTGGTAGCCGTTTCCAGAACAAACCGCTTTCGTCAACATTGAACACCAAATTCGGAAAATTTTCATGTTCAATTATTTCCTTTAGTTTTTCTGGAAACTTATTTGCAGCTTCTCCTGTTAATTTTACACTATGAATCCTGGCCCGTTTTTTAAATTTCTCGAACCAACCACGAGAAGCCCCAAAGGTTTCCGTAATTTCTTCAGTTTGTTTAGATTTCAGGTGATTGCCGACTTCGTTATATCGAAGCTTCGTTATCAGAGGTAACGTTAACCGAGGTATGCCTGTATTTTTATATCTATACCGGCATTTGAATACCGGAAAAAAAATTACCAGGATCTCGGTTTTGTAAGCCCTATGTACAACCATCCACCTGACAATGTGCAGGAATTACTGTATGCACTGTGGACTCCATAATACCTTGTGCAGTTCATACCAAGATGTGCACAGGCTGCATTATGGGAAAAAGGTGGTCCCACAAGGTAGGTAGGTGTTGCTAACAAAGCTATGTATATAAGAATGATGTACACATGCTTCTCAGGGTTTGTGAAATAAATCATAATTTTAGAACTTTGTATTCATTATCTTTATAGTTTTATGGCTAAAGAGGCAATACTTATGGACCAAACCTTATACAAGAATTGAACGGGTTCAATGAATGTATGTTATTTAATTGATATATGAAATCAAATGCAGAGGTACTGTTTTTTTTTTTGTTTTTTTTTTAATTCCTTTTTACAAAAAGAGGAATTATTTTTCATCATTATGGCGACCTGGTAACTGAAGAAGGCACAAAAATAAAAATCTAGGAACTGTTATTAGTGGCTATACTATAATTTTTAAAAGTGATATACAAAATACCGGATATGTGCACATTAAAAATTGTTAGTAAAATCAACAGATTCATTACCGATAACCCTTCTGCAAGTTTAATAGTAACAGTCATGTAGTGCAAGGAAGCCACAGACTTGCTGCACTAGCCTAAAAAAAAAAATAAATAAAAAAATGCAAAATTTTCTTCCCTCCTCACATAGTCAACTATCCAGTTGACCTTTGAATTTATTCAAACTGTCAACCTCAACTGGATATTTGCAAAGGCAACCTGATCCAGCAATTCAATTACTTGCTGGCTAATACTTTTGTGAATTAAAAATATTTTTAAGTAACATTATAAAAGCAATATTTCAAGTCTTATGGTAGTTTTCTTGTAGAAAAATTTAAAATAAACTATAAAGTAATTACTTTAATTAGTGCTTACTTAAGGATTAAAGGTTTTTCTCTTAACCAGAAGCCGAAGGTTCCACTCATGAAGGTCATCTGCCAGTATATGCAATGAAAGTGGATGTACCATCTATATTCATAATATGAGAGTGGTCTGGTAAAGCAGTGCTAGTTCCCAATTGTGATTGGACTGGAGAAGTGATTTCAAGGGCCATCAGCAGAGCTGTGAACAAAAATTAGTTAGGATCTTTAAAGATATTAAGAGTATATATATCTCTTAATGAAACCAATCTGAACACTTTGCTAATAAGATTGATGTGGAAGGGAAATCTTCATTAGAAGAAAAGGTAAAATCATTAATATATATCAGTGATCATGTGTTGCCTATACCAGTGTTTCTCAATCTTTTTACTCTCGTGGCACATTTTCCAAAGAAGAAAAATTTCGCGGCACACCTACGTAGTCATAGAAGAAGAAATTTCTAAATTTCGCGGCACACTAATGTGACGCGGCACACCCTTTGAGAAACACTGGCCTATACAGTAATTACAATCATATGTTCATGTGGTCAGAGAATTTTATAAGGTGCCATTTGTTCAAACTTTATTTTTCAAATCTTGAAAATGAAATAGAATCAGGACAAAAACAAGATATTCCTCATCATTAATGAAGCTTCAAAATGCTTTAAATGAAGAGTGGAGCACAATATTGCCAGCTTTCTAACAGAAATGTCTTACATAATGCATTGAAGTAGTCATTAGCATTAGTAGAAGCATTTGATGCAAGAAAGCAAGCTTATACAGCATCAGTAAAAAAAAAAAAAAAAAAACCTTCCCATTTCACCCATCCATTTGTTCCAAATGTTTATCTAGTTCTGCCTTGAATTTATTTAAGCTATCATCTTCCACGACAGATGGAAGTTTGTTCCAGCAATCAACTACCCGCTGGCTAAAGGAAAATTTCCGCTCATCTATTCGAGAACTGTCTTTCCTCGACTTCAGTTTATACCCTCTCAGCTTTGTAATCTGAGCTCAATCCCATCAGCAATGAGGCTGCTCAATTCATTCAAGGCCTTATACACCTCAATCTGATTGCCTCGCAGGTGCCTAGTCCCCCAGACGCTGCAATTTGCAGAACGTAAGCCTTTGTTCCCCTCACCAGTCTTGTTGCCCTTCTCTGTACTCTACATACTTCTTAAAATTAGACTTCCAGACCAGTACACAGCACTCAACCTGTGGCCTGACCATTGCCTTATACAATGGAATAATCACCACCTTATCCCTGCTCGCAAAATTCTTGTATATCACTGTCAAGACCCCATTGACCTACTCTGGCAGCCTGTCTGCACTGCTCAGAAAATTTCATATCTGACTGCACAATTATCCCAGATCTCTTTCATTCTCCACTACCCTGAGTGTAACACCACCCAGTTTGTACATTTCTCTGTGGTTACTGCGACCCATATGCAGTACTTAAAAGTACTGTATATGGGTAGCAGTATGCATTTGTCAATGTTAAACTTCAGTTGCCACTTCTCAGCCCACCTGCCCAACTTTTCCAGATCCTGTTGCAGCAGCATACTGTCATTAACAATCCTCCCAACCTTTGTTCAATCTGCAAACTTTGACATTAAGCTTGATGTACCTTCATCAATATCATTGATAAATATACAAAACAATGGGACCAATGCCAAACCCTTGTCACCATTAATAACATTAGTCCATATGCATTAGTCGTTAAAGCAAAACAAGGTCAACACAACTTCTTTAATATGTTTTGTTCATAATTACAAGTGTCCCAACTAACCTTTTCCTAATGAGGAAAATACCACATCTTACATTGGAAATGTGTTGCATGCCACCTAGGAGTGGATCGTGATGCTACCAGAATCAGTAACCCCCAAGGAAGCCACATACCAAGTTATCTGCACCTGGCTCCGACAAATGTTTTTCCTAACTACATAAAGGAATTTTATGCTAAGCGCTTGTATATATGTTTATAAAATAAATTTAATATAGGTTAACAAATGTTCATCCCCCATAGAACTGGTGGTGTTGTGGGCAGGTCACTAGCACCACTGCTTACCTGTGCTAAAAAAAGGCAAAATATGAGCCATTAAATGAAGTTCCTATCACACTGACACCTGGGTCATAATTTATGGTAATAATTGTGGGATTAAACATTTTTACAAAATTTTGATACAGATACACTATAAAAATGTGCCAAAAATATCTGACACCACAGACAGACTTTTACAACTTTGTTCCTCATCTTTAATAAGTTGATAGTAAATGCAACTTTCTTTGTTTCAAGCCAAAACCATGTAAACAAGTGCGTGTGCGCGCGCAAGAGTGTTCTAGGCAGGCTTAACCAAGACTATTTGAAGTAGACTATCAGCTCAGTTCTTAGCTTGCAAAGTCAGGAGCTCACTAAAAGTATGAAACATGAAAAATAACTATCTTAAATTTATGTATTCATCAATAATTGTAGTTGATGAATATCAATAATGCACACACAGACAGAACAGAAATCAGAATGAAAATAGTGCTGATACTGAAATTCAGAAATGCCCTTTGAGACATAATGCCACTTTGAAAAGCTCCAATTTACATGTTTAGCTTAATTTTCAAATCAGTTGTATAATTTAAGTTCCCACCCCCATATACGAAGGCATGCCACTAAGAAGCTGTGGGTCAAGAGTGGCATATACAGCCACTCCCCGACTTACTTAAGGGTTGCATTCCGCAAGTCGGAATTTCCCTAAATGCTTATGCAGCACTCACAAATTTTATTGAAGCAAGAAAGAAATGTTCGACAAACATGTGAATAGAATTATTTATTCAATTTTTTTTATCTCATGCACAGGAAAAATTACAAAAGCGTACAAAATTACAAAAATTTCAAAATTATAAAATTACAAAAAAAAAGGAGACAGGAATAATGTCAACAAGTTTTACCTTTCAAGCATCGTTGCCAGAATTAACTCTCCAGCTGAAATGCCCGCTTCTATGGAAGTTGAGGGCTGTGGAGATTTAGAAGGGGTTTTTCCAAGACATTGCAAAATTTCTCTGCTGCTGCTGAGAATAGGCACTAGCAACTTCACTGCATACTTTAATGTTTTTGGAAACCAGCACGATGCTTGAACCTATCAAAACCACCCGTTGCTTGCCACAAATTTGGTTTGGGGTTCGCCATACTTATCCTTAATATCTTCATAAATACTTCTTGCTTTTGCTTTGAATGGCCATTTGATTCAGAAGCACTCGCTTCTGAATCTGATTTTTCAACCATATTATTAATAGCTTTTCCATCTTCAATATAGCACCTGAATGCCGTTTTGTGATCACTGTTGATCTTAAATGTGTTGATCCTTTAACCTATTCTTTTATACGCGCACTGTCCCTTAAAATAGTATTCACTGTTGAATCAGTGAGACCTAATTCCATGCAATAGATGACACTTTGTCCTGCATCGTACTTCTTAATTAATCAGTCATTTCTAAATCGATTTTGTTTCATTTTCTAGCACTGCCAGCAGTTGCACTTTCTGTTGGTCCCTTTCCCTTAACCATTGTAATAAGTAAATAGGAATGAAAAGAATTTATTTACGTTTCTTTTATATGATTGAAGGGGGATTTCAGTGAATGGGAACTCATTTCACCATAATACCATAATGTAAAATTCCACCGAATTCCAGTTATCGGTATTATCACAAATGCAATAAGAGTTTACTACCCGTTTATAATAGATTGTGCTAACAGAAAAGCCCAATAAACCGGAAAGTGCAAATTGTTTTTGTTTTATGGCAGTGACCTCCAGAAATGTGTTTTAGAAAAATATCACAAAGCCATCCAAAATTGATTCTTATAACAGCAATTTCCATTATAAAAATGACCTTTTAGAGATAAATAGCTTAATTATATAGCGAAAAAAAAAAACAATGTTTTACTGAATTCACATTATGATATCTCCATATTCCTATGGGATGCAAAATGCAGCAGCCAGCAAAACTTGCATAAAGTCAAATTTCCATAAGTAGAGTACTGTATTACATAAGCCGGGAAGTGACTGTACTCGCCTACCAAAAGGATATCACCACCAGTCCATCCTTGGTCTCACTTAAAAAATTTCTCAAGTTTGGGTAATTACTTAAATATTCAACTTATTTAAAAACTTTAAATGAAACACTCAACTTATTTAAACAGTCAAGTATGTTTAACACTCTAGAGCAGTGGTTCTCAATGGGGGCCATGCTGTATTTCTGAGGGGCCACAGGTAAGAGTCGTAAAATTGGGGGTCATGGAAACTGTTAAGTGGGCCACCAAAAGTTCACTTCTAAAATAAAATTATTACTGATATAAAAAAGAAATCAGTGATACTAAACTAAGGGACAATAATATTATTGTAATATTTTTTGTTAAGAGCATAATTGTATATTGTGAATAATTATAAAATATATGAGTAAAAATTCTATTATAAAAGTGTAGTTAATAAATCCCTTTTTTATTATTAATATTCCTTATATTATAAACAAATAATACATTATAAATAAAAAGTGCAGTTGATAAGTACATATTTCTTATAATTAAACAATGAGGGGTCCACAGAGGTGAATGAAACTCACAAGTGGGCCACGAGCAAAAAAAGATCGAGAACCACTGCTCTAGAGCAGTCCTTTTAAAACTATGCTCTGTGGAGCTCTTGGGCTCTGCCATAGTTATCTGGAGCTCCAAAAGGAAATTTTAAATGTTAATATTTTTTTCTAAAACTATATAAAATTGAATCAGAATACTCTGTGCATAAAAGTAAAAAGTAAATTTGGCCCTTTCTGAGTGACCTTAGACTGTCAATGTAGTAGTAGTAATATTGGCATGTGATGCAAGAAAGCAAGTGTATGAGCTTATGCAGCATCAGCCAAAAAAAAAAAAAAAAAAAAAAATCACACCATTCCCTCCAAATGCCTGTCCAGTTCCTCCTTAAATTTATTCAACCTATCAACTTCCACAACGACAGATGGAAGTTTGTTCCAGCAATTAACCACCCGGTGGCTAAGGAAAATTTCCACACATCTATTCTACATCTGTCCTTTTTAATTTGAATTTATGCCCCCTTAGGTTCGTAATCTGAACAAGTGGAGGGATCCCATCAGAATTCAGCGTGCTCAACCCATTCAAGGCCTTATACACCTCAATCAGATCACCGCGCAAGTGCCGAGTCTCCAGCCACTGCAATTTGCAGAACTTAAGCCTCTCTTGGTAAGAGGATCCCTTCTCTTTACACGCTCAAGCAAATCTAGATCCTTCCTAAAATGAGGCCTCCAGACCTGTATGCAGTACTCAAGGCATGGCCTGACCATTGCCTTATACAGAGGAACAATCACCTCCTTTTCCCTGCTAGCAAAATTCCTATATATCATTGACAAAACCCCATGACCTGCCCTGGCAGCCTGTCTGCATTTCTCAGAAAACTTCGTATCTGACTGCACAATTACTCCCAGGTCCTTTTCATTTTCTACCACCTTAAGTGTAGTACCACACAGTTGGTACGTTTCTCTGGGGTTACTTCTACCCATATGCAGTAATTTGCATTTGTCAAGGTTAAACTTCAGTTGCCACTTCTTAGCCCATTTGCCCAAATTATCTAGATCCTATTGCAGTAGCACACTGCCACTGCTGTAATTAACAACCCTGCCAACCTTTGTATCATCTGCGAACTTCGACATTAAGCCTGATATACCTTCATCAATATCATTGATAAATATACAAAACAACAGTGGACCCAAAACCGAACCCTGTGGGATTCCACTAATAACATTAGTCCACGAAGAGCAGCACCCATTGATTACCACCCTCTGTCTTCTCCCACTTAACCATCCTTTTATCCATTGTAGCAACTTACCCTTAATACCATTCTGCTCCAATTTGTACAAGTCTTCCATGCGCAACAGTGTCAAAAGCTTTCCTGAAATCCAAATATATGATATCAAAATTATTTTTTGCATCCAGTTCCTTTGTAACCACATCATAATATCATCATCATAATGTGTAGTTATATGTGAAGATCTGGTGCTAGTGACAGACTGTTTAAATTTTAGTGTATTTTTTTAAGGCTCCAGAATGTTTTTTTCTCTGTCGGGCTCTGCATGTCTAAAAAGTTTGGGAACCCCTGCTCTAGAGGATGCTTTAAAGAAACATTTGCAGCTGCAGTGTTGGTATATAAACTTCAATCATCTTTTACAGTGATAAACAAAAAGCTGAAAATTTATTCTTATTCTGATACTATATTTCACAAAATAAAAAAAAATATTTTATCAGATATAATTATTTTCCTAACTTGTATTACAGAAATAACAATTATGTTCCAAACATTCACTGAGTTTTTTTTTTTTTATTATTTACTGAATTTTTACCAAGATATTTAACAAATTTATGTATACAGTAGAGGTAGTACCCAACTTTACGAGTTAATTTGTTCCTAGCATGAGCTCATCAAGCAAAAATTCATAAAGTGGAAATTTTTTACCCATAGACATAATGAGGAAAGGAGTAGAGTTCCCAACAATGAAATTTGACCATAGTAATGTTAAATAAAGGTCAACAAAACAATAGTTTATGCTTAGACAATGATTTATTTATTCAAAGAAATGAAAACATAGCCTTTAAAAATCAAGCAAATTATAATAATACAGAAATTATTTATGTCGTACAAATGTTAAAGAATGTTTATTCTTCATCATCATCGATTAAATGCATACACATTGATGGTTCTTCACTCATTGTTAGCTTGGCACTCGGTTTGTTGGAAGCACAAGCAGTCTTCTTTGGAAATGCTTCAAGAGCCATTTGTTTCCAAGACAGTCTTCTCGTTTCTTTATGAATTTCACGATAATATGCATAAGTATTTTTTAAATCTGTAGCAACACTTCTAGTGCACTCAATTTGAACCTTGTGACTCAAAAATCTCACTTGCTTTTTCTATGTGTTAAAACTTCGTCAAGCCACTTGAGAGTAAAGGAACAAACAGGAGTTTCATCTGTTAAATCTTTTTTCCTTACATTTTGCCATTTCAAGATGGTCTTGATTTGCGAGTCTCCATTGTGTTTGAAGCAGATCAGTGACATTAGTTGTAGAAATCTCAAACTGCAATTGGTTAACAATATTAACTACTGCTTCTATTTCATTTTGTACGATCTCTTCTGGTTCTTAATCTTTCAAAATTATCAATAAATTGATGACAGAGTTGATTTCAACACCATGTGCTTCCCAGGCTAGTTTTATTATTTTGATTTAAGTAAAATTAAATGCAACAAGGCATCATATCTTTAAGAGTATAATAATCTATATAATATTGGTGTAAACACACCATAGACAACTCAAAAAAACTACATAAGTAGTTTGAAGGGCATCATTTTATCTATATCTCAGAGGGTACCTGCCCATCCACCAATGAAAGGCCAACAAGTCTTGAAACGGCACTGTCTGGGTGGTGGTGGCCACTGAGAATAGTTAACAATAGTCTTCTCTTTTAGTGAAGCATTACTTATTCGAGGTAGTGCAATACATGGCAACTCTTTGTGAAGGAAGAGCACAATATGAGATACAAATAAAATGCCTTTCAAACTACTTACGTAGTTTTTTGTTTGAGTTGTCTATGGTGTTTACACCAATATTATATAGATTTTGATTGTATCTAAAATATGGAATTTTTTCCAAAATTCTTTGAGTTGGATCTCCCTCCTTATCTCTGTCTGAACAAATAAATGCATGCACAGTAGTAATGTATTGTATAGCTACACATGTGGTTTGAAATGCTGTACTTAGGTTTAGCGTGCGTGCGTGTGTGTGTGTAAATTTTTTTTTTGGAATTTTTAAATAACTTACTTCTAAGGTTTTATATATGTATAAAACATTAAATAAACTGCCATATTTGAATGAAATTACCTACTCCAGGTAAGTTATGAAACATATTAATGATGCAAATTTGCCATTTATGTAAAACCAGGAGTATGCTTTGACTGGGACATAAGTTGACTCTTGAATTGAGTCTGTTACTAGAAGTTTAATTTTAAAGTTAGCCCATTTCAACATCCAATATTCTATTCCTAAGAACTGTCTAATGCTGGCTTTGCCAGTAGCCCACATTTGAAGTGCTTAGTTTAATACTGGCAGTTGGGGTTTTGTCAGTGATATTCAGGGAACTTTGCTAGCATGGATAAGGAGGTGTACAAGGCCATGGTCAAGGCCTTTGTACAAGGCCATGGTCAAGCTGCACCTTGAGTACTGTATACAGGTGTGGAGGCCTCATTTTGTAAAGGATGTTGAACTGCTGGAACAGGTGCAGAGAAGGGCTACAAGATTGCTGAAGGGACCAAATGGATGCTCTTACCAAGAAAGGGTTTGGTTCTGTAAATTGCAGCATCTGGAGACTGGGCAACTGTGAGATCTGATTGGGGTATTTAAGGCCTTGAATGGATTGAGTAAGCCCAACATTGATGGCATTCTTCCTCTTACTGAGAATACACACCAGGAGACAAATTAAACTTGTTGATGAATGGTTTCAGGATAGATGTGTGACAGTTTGCCTTGATTTTTGGAACAAACTTCCATCTGTTCAAGTGAATATTTTGAATAAATTCAAGGAAGAACTGTTTTTTTTTTGCTGATACTCTATAAGCTTGCTTTCTTTAATTATTTGCCACTACTAATACTAATAGTGCATATAGATTACACAAACTTGCTTTACAAAACTAAAATGTTATTGTTGTAGGTGATCAAGGATATATTCAAAAAAGTTTTATTAGCCTAATCGCAAGTTTTAGGAACTTCCTTAAGTGCTGTAGTATAATGACTAATGTATTAAGATAGCGTAGCTTAATTTTCAGCTATGCTATCTCAATACATTACTTTTATTAGCCTTAATTTGAAACTATGCAGAATTGTAATCATGTTGGAATTTACCAACCCTGAGAAAGTGTACTTTGGTTCAAAGGGCTGCAGGGATAAGAACCACACTGCAGACAGTTTAAAAAGTAACCACTGAGTAGACCTACAGTAGACAAACAAAATTCTATCCTCTTGGTTTTGTTGTTGATTGACAGCTTCTGTACAACCTATAACTTGTGTGGTTTCTGCTCAGACAGTGACATAACATGTTATGGCACTTTATCTTGACATGTTAAGCTCGCAGTTGGCATGTTATATGGATTTCCCTGGGCCTCAACTCCACTGGACCATTACTGGCTTTTCTTCAGCTGCCACTTCAAGGATGACTGCACAAACAGGCATCCTTTATGAATTTTTTGTACATTGCAGAATATGGGTCTACTCAGAGGCTTCTTTTTAAATTGTTTGAAATTTAGACCTAAAAGTGATGGCACACTGCAACTCTTTGAACCAAAGTACACGCTGCATTTTCTCAGGGTTTAGTAAATTCCATGATTACAGGTTTGCAACTATGCTACCATCTACTGCAGCATGCACCAACTGGAAAGTTGGTGAATAAAAACTTGAAGGTATCCCTATTACCTGAAATGATTTTATATTTGTGCCATGTACCCTATCCATATAATAATGTTTTAGTTTCTTAAACGTTTGTGGATACCCTCTATACTTCATGATAATAGACCAGCTTGGGTTGTAATTTAACACCATGAAATGGAAATTTTACACATATCTTAACAGTAATACTATAATCACGTCATATGTGATATGAAAGATGTGTTCAGTGAATGAGATAAAGCTAGCAGCAAATAAGGCAGAGAATGATTTCACCCACTTTGCAGGATAGCTGTGAACACTGTTGTAGTTGCTGCATAGAGCCCAGGAAAGTCAAAGTAGAATGGTTGGGGTGGAATTGATTTAAGGATACAAATTACTTGGGGCGCCTCCGTAGCCAGGTGGGAAGGAGCAGCAGTGCATAGCACACACTTCTTGATTAGACCGGGGTTCAAGCCCGTCACCACCAAATACGGAGGATGTGGAAAGGTCAGGGAATGACCACCGCATATCCCGGAGCAATATGGCCTTAGTTGCTAATGCTCCTAAAAAAAAAAAACCAAATAACAAATAACAATAACAAATTACTTGAGCAAAAATTAGGTAAGTAGTTTGCAAGTACAAATAACAAGGTGGTCTTGGTATTAATGGAATTGAAGACAGCAGATAAATCAATAAAATAAAGGAAAGTTTGATTCCATGGCACATAAATAATTTTAACAATTTCATGAGACAAGAACAGTTGAATGGCCTTTCTCAGCAAAATAGACTGGTTTGATGCCCCAACTTGAAATAACAATGGATTTAACATCACTTCCAGAAATCTTTGGTAAAAGAGAACCAATAGCTATAGGTCTAAAGCTATGGAAGACATATTTTCGGGGCTGCAATTGTTGATTATAATTTTCAATCATCTGGTACCCACCCTTCTGGTATACGACTGAAGAACAAAATATTGAAGATAAATTTGAAGTTTCTACTGCTAAGATATGAATAGGGTCATTCCTCAAGGCCAAGTTACTAGGCATATGAGTGATAATGTCGATCAGTTAAAGTTTATTTAACGTGTATAAACCACAGTGTATAAATAGGATTGGACAAAGGTTGGTGGTAAGTTTAGTTCCAGTATATTTTTATTACTATGTCACAGATTAGAGTAAACGGGCTGTTTTAGTGAAAGCATATTTTAACACTCAGCAGTTAACTTTTGATGTAGTTCTGTTCTTAATCTGACATCGTACTAATGTGGACAAAACCAAATGCATATGAATTATATAGGAAGTAGAAATTCCTATAAAGTTTGAGCATTTGGTTTTGCTTTTAACATCTTGTCTAAAACATTTTTCCACCAGGGAACAATGTTTCATGAAGCATTAATGCATCCTGGCTTTTGCAAGCAAATAGTCTGTAGCCAACTGTGGAACCAGAATAAAAGCTTTCTGATAGTTGAACTTAACAGCAAGGAAATATACACAATAACAAAACTAAATCATAATTTATGTCTTTAGTAAAATAAACTACATTCTTAATTCTTTCGAGGATGAATGCTTTATTGGATGAAATGTGGTGAAAAACATCAGCCTGAAATGGGCATGGTCTGAATCAAAGATATTAACATCCAATAATTAAAGGTCTTCTATACAAGCTTTCATATTATGGTTTGCCAACTGTTTTTTGTAATTGGTTATCCAGTTTTCTCTCTGATCACTCACTGAGGCTGATGGTAGATGGCTCTGTCTTCTAGCTTCTCCACTAATGCTGGTGTCCCCCAAGGTTCAGTTCTTTCCCCCACTCTTTTCCTCTTGTATATTAATGACCTTCCATTGACTGGAAATCCTATCCATAGTTTTGCTGATGAAAGCACATTGCATGCCACTTTCCATTGTGAATATCTGCTACCAATTCCTTAAATGCCGATATTCAGGTAATTCTCCAGTGGGGCAAAGACAACTTAGTTGATTTCAATCCTTCTAAAACTCAGTCTTGTCTTATATCTTGCAAAAAAAAGATTCTTCTGCTCCTATGCTTATCTTTGGTGACACTCTGATTTCTAGCAAAATGATATATCTCTTTTGGGGATTACCCTGACTTCTAATCTCTCTTGGCACAAGCACATTACAAATATTGCTTCCTCTGCATCTAAAAAACTTGGTTTTTCTCTTTCGCTGTCAGCGTTACTTTTCTTCCAAACAGCTGTTCACTCTGTACAAATCACAAATCCAACCTACCGTGGAATATTGTTCCCACATCTGGGGCGGTGCCCCCAAAACCTCTCAGGCTTCTAGATTCCATTCAGAAGAGGCCGGTTAGGTTAATTAATGACTCCTCTCTAACAGTCTCTCTCCACTCGCTGCCTCACAGATGTACTGGTTCTGCTGCATGCCTTTTTGGCACCTCCGTAGCCAGGTGGGCAGGAGCAGCAGTGTGTAGCACATGCTTCTTGATTAGACCGGGGTTCGAGCCTGTGCCCACCAAATACGGTGGATGCAGAAAGGTCAGGGAATGACCACCGCATATCCCCGGAGCAATATGGCCTTAGTTGCTAATGCTCCTAAAAACCAAATAACAAACAAGCATGCCTTTTCTACAGATACTTCCATGGGCACTGTTCTTCTGAATTATCTTCTATAATTACCGCTCTCTTTCAAAACAGTCCGAACATGTGCCGCCACCAGCCAACATCCATTTACTGTCCAACTTCAAACTCAGAACTAACTTTTCACCTTCCTTGTTTATTCATTCAACTGCCGTTTTCTAGAACAATCTTCCTTCATACATATTTCCTGAAAATTACAGTCTACAGAAGTTCAAGTCCAGTGTCAACAAATATCTTCTTTCGTCTTCTCAACCTCCAACCCAAGCACGGTACTAAGTACTATACGTTCTGATACCTCTCGTGTTTTGGGTTTTCATAAAAAAAATAATAATAATTATACAGATTACGCATATGCAGTCATAAAGGGGACATTAGGTATTTTTGTATTTAAAACTTTAGTGCTGAAGGTGCAAACATCTATTTTTATAGAAGACCATAATCTTAATGATTAAACTCTGCACCTTCAGCACTAAAGTTTTAAATACAAAAAATACCCAACTTTCCCTTTCTTTGACTATTTGGAGGCTGCTGTTAGGGCTGCCAGGTAACTTCCTCAGAAAAATCTGATTAGTATCAGTTGCACATCTGAGCTTCCAGTTTTGTTTATCCACAACTTCTAGTTTCATATAATTTACATCAGTTACAAGAGCAAACTTCAGCTAACGTGCAGTTCATGACTAATTTTGTCGCACTGCTGTTAAAATGTCCAAAGAATTTATTATTAAAGTTCATTGAACAATGCAGAGACAACCTTTATTGCAGGTTAAATTGAGAGACTGGCCAAATTAAATTTAAAGAAGGTGTATCAATAAACCAATTGGAGAACTGCTCTAAAAGGACCCTTGCCATTGCACCACGATGAATTTCTTCTACTGACTTGTGGAAGTTTTGCAAATTTATCCCATCTTGAAGATAGTTTCATTAGTAAATGGTAGTCAGACTTCCAAAACCACAACCAGAATTGCAGGCATGACAGAAACTACTGACAGAACTGCTGTCATTGAACACAATCTGCCGGGGCCAGTGACAGCAATTTCTGCTGTTCATCAGCAGAAAAGCAGTTGGTACAATTGCTATTACCAAAGCATATGCCAAACAAATGTGGATACCTACAGAGCAGCACCAAATTGTTGCATACTGGTCTGTGGATCTTGTTTGTATCATATTAAATTCTTTTCATCTTAATGGTGAAAAAGGCTATTATACCATGAAAAACTTTCCTAACACAAGACTGCCAAATTTCTACTGTCCACACATGTTCAACAATTTGGCAGTCTTGTGTTAGGAAAGTTTTTCATGGTATAATAGCCTTTTTTCAAATAATTCCTCCAGCATAACCATACATGGGGTGCATATCTGGATGCTCCACAGATATACAACTACCCTATTATATTATCAAAACCCTTCTAGGATATGTTTGTTCATGATATTAACAGTTTTGCATCAACGATTCATATCATTTGTATTCATACCTCAACCAGAAATAGATTTCTATTGCAAAATTTACAGGATTTAATTTTTAAATATAAAATTAATTAATGCATCTGCACAAATGAATGACATTGTAAATCAGGATGTCATAAGCACAACCATAAAAGTTAATCCAGTAGTGTAATGGATAAAAGCTTTGCCCTTATTTTTTATTATATGGGTATCCATGATCAAATCTGCTCCCCTCTTTTTCTTTAATGATGTTTTTTTATAGAACTAAAAGCAGTGATCCCAGGGGCTCCCATCTGGTGAGTATGGGCTTGACACATACCAGGGTTTTGAGTTGGATATCACCATTCTTCTCTCTCTCTCAATTTTTTTTTTTTTTTATTATTATCACTAGCCATACGGCTAGTGATAATAATAATTTAAATTAAAAAGAATTTAGATTAAATAAAATAACAACTATAAACTTATGTAAGCCCTTAAATAACTTCTACTGGATCACAAAAATATTCACAGACAAATCAATCAGATAATCTGACATAACTCCAAGTCATACCTCATCAACCAGTGCAATACCACCACTTTGCTTATTTGGAGGCTTGAAGTGGTGGAACCCATGTTTAGTCTCTAGAGCTAATTTCTGGTGAACCCTTACCTATCTCTTTCATCATGCAGTATGATTGATGACTTGAGGTTATGACGAACATCGTGGTAAGATCCAATATTCCTTACCTTTCGAGGGTACAGCTCTAAAACGGTATTTGCAGCTGGCCGCTAGTTAGTACACCAGACCGAACCTATTGAGAACTCTCTAGGAGGCTTCTGGATCAGCTAGTGTATAATCTTGCTACCTCTACTCTGCCAGATAGTGACTGGAGGCAGTCCGAGTAGTGTGTATGCGGAGAGCATTGTCCAGGATCTGGGTATATTCTTACCATGTGTACGACATATCCAAAAATTTCATTACTTCATGCAGCATACCCACCCACTTTTTCTTACTATTGAATACACCATGATTTGTCAAACTAATAGAGCAAGCTTATCTGCAAAAAGATCTAAACCTCCCAAGCACTTCCTAATTCATTTCACAAATATACGTGGTCTCAGTTCTAATCTCAACGATGCCCATTTCCACTTGCAGTTTGCCAAACCCCATGTACTTTTTCTGACAGAATTTCAGTTATCGGTTGATTCAATTACTGCTCATCTCAGATGCCCAAATTATTCGCTGTATGATTCCTTTCACCTCAAAGGTGGTACTTGTGCATATGTCCATTCTGATATTCCCTGTCTACCGTTCTCCCAACTCCACTAATCACTTGGAGCTCTTTGACTTCCTCTCTTTGCAACTTGACTTTCTCCAGTCCAACTTTCCTAACAGTGGGGTAATTTTCCTTGGTGATTTTAATGTTCACAACTCCAGCTGGCTTCCGTTTTCTAGTCACTCCGACCCAGCTGGTCGAGATGCTGAGGCTTTTGCAATTACTAATGACCTTGCACAGATTATTCATTTATCTACAAGAATACCGGACAATCCTAATCATACAGCCAATATGCTTGATCTTTTTCTCACAAACAACCCTTCTAAGTACACGGTCGAATTGAGAGGTCCTTTAGGCACTTCAGATCACAACTTGGTGATTGTCTCTTCTCCAATGTAGCCTTTATCTCATGGCTATACCCAACCTCATGTTGTTTGGCATTACAAGAATGCAAAATGGGATGACCTGAGAGATTTCTTTTCTTCTTTTCCTTGGTCGAATTACTGTTTCAAAACTACTGATGTAACGTTTGCTCAGTGAAATTATTCTTGCAGGAATGGAATCCTTTATCCCACACTCTACTTTAAAATCTCGTCCTTTATCTAAACCTTGGTTTAACAATAAATGTGCTAAGGCTGTTCAAAAGAAGAATGTTGCATATCGTGATTGGCTTGTTTCTAATTCTTCAGTTTCATTTTCTGCCTACACCAAAGCTCGCAACAATTGTAAAGCAGTTATTAATCAGTCCAAACTAGAGTTTGAACAGGCTAAGAGTAGAAAACTTGCTTCTTGCCCTAATGGTAGCCGAGCATTCTGGTCTCTTGCCAAAGCTATTGGCCACAACTTTTGCCCATCTCTGTTCCAACCTCTGTCCAAACCAGATGGTTCTGTTGTCACTTCAGCCAAGGATAAAGCTGATCTTGGTAAAACACCTCCCATCATTCCCAACACGCTCCATTCAATGCCTGCTGTGGTCTTCCGTCAAAACAATGTCAGAAGGATTTTGATGAATCTTGATGCTAAGAAAGCTCCAGGTCCCGATGGTATTTCTCCACTTGTTCTCAAAATCTGTGCTCCTGAACTTACTCCTATTCTTTGCCGCCTTTTTTACTTTCTTATTCCAAAAGTGTTTTTCCTTCTGCTTGGAAATTTGCTCATATTCAGCCAGTTCCTAAAAAGGGTGACAAATCTCTCCCATCCAATTATCGTCCCATTGCAATTACTTCTACTCTTTCTAAAGTAATGGAAAAATCAATTAACGGCCAACTCTTAAACTACCTAGAAACCTTCCATCTGATCAACGATTGCCAGTATGGATTCCATCAGTGTCGAGCCACTGGTGATATTCTGGTTTATGTTACCCATTTATGGACTAATTCAATGGAAAGGTTCGGGGAAACACAAGTAGTTGCTCTTGACATCTCAAAGGCTTTCGATCGTGTTTGACATAAAGGTCTTCTAAACAAGCTTCCATCTTATGGTTTGCCAACTGTTTTTAGTAATTGGCTCACTGAGGGTGATGGTAGATGTTTTTAGCTCACTCAGGGTGATGGTAGATGGCTCTGTCTTTTAACTTCTCCACTAATGCCGGTGTCCACCAAAGTTCAGTTCTTTCCCCCACTGTTTTCCTCTTGTATATTAATGACCTTATTCCATTGACTGGAAATCCTATCCATAGTTTTGCCGATGATAGCACATTGCATTCCACTTTTCATTTTGAGAAACCTTGCCCTGCTCAATCAGCTTCAACTTCTCGAAAATCTGCTACCAATTCCTTAAATGCTGATCTTCAGGTAATTCTCCAGTGGGGCAAAGACAACTTAGTTGATTTCAACCCTTCTAAAACTCAGTCTTGTCTTATATCTCGCAAAAAGGATTCTTCTTATGATTTCTAGGCAAAACGATATATCTCTTTTAGGGATTACCCTGACTTCTAATTTCTCTTGGCAGAAGCACATTACAAATATTGCTTTCTCTGCATCTAAAAAACTTGGTTTTCTCTTTCGCTCTCGGCGTTACTTTTCTTCCAAACAGCTGCTTACTCTGTATAAATCGCAAATCCGCCCTGCCATGGAATATTGTTCCCACATCTGGGGTGGTGCCCCCAAAACCTCTCTCAGGCTTCTTGATTCCATTCAGAAGAGGGCAGTTAGGTTAATTAATGATTCATCTCTAACAGAGTCTCTCCACTTGCTGTCTCATAGACGTACTGTTTCTGCTGCATGCCTCTTCTACAGATACTTCCATGGGCACTGTTCTTCTGAATTGGCTTCTATAATTCCCACTCTCTTTCAAAACAGTCCGAACACGTGCCACCACCAGCCAACATCCATTTACTGTCCAACTTCAAACTCGCAGAACCAACTTTTCATCTTCCTCGTTTATTCATTCAACTGCCGTTTTTTGGAACAACCTTCCTTCATGCGTATTTCCTGAAAATTACAGTCTACAGAAGTTCAAGTCGAATGTTAACAAATATCTTCTTTCATCTTCTCAACCTCCAACCCAAACACGGTACTAAGTACTATAGGTTCAAATACCTCTCGTGTTTGGGGTTTACATAAAAAAAAAAAAAAAGAAGTAAATAAATAATTACCTTGCATGTACATTGTAGAAGAAATGTGCAATCATAGTAGCAGCTTAAAACTATAACATGCATTCACAAATATCTCTGAATAGTCAGCTTTTAAAAAAAAAACCTTTAACCAAATTAAATCATTATTCACTATAACACCCAAGTCCTTACCTCAAGAGCACGCAGTTTAATAACAAATTAAAGATGAGTTAATGATAAATTAAAAAATAACAGCAATTAATTTACAACTATATATTACAAGACAGACTCACACCTTCCTCAAGTAATCCCAAATTAACATGGCAGTCATGTGGAACACTCAAGGTAGTGGGTAACAGAAGACTTGGCAGTAATTGCATGGCCAGACATGAAGTTCTCCAAATAGTGCAGACAGACTGCTAGTTCCACTCAGGATTTTGTCAATGATATACAGAAATTTTGCCAGCAGAGAAGGCTGGCAAAGATAAGGAGGTAATTATTCTCTGTAAAAGGCAATGGCAGATTGGACTAAGTTGTCCCGAGCAGCTCCCAACAGTTTGGCCTCTCTTTTTTTGCAGTATTACCGCTGCAAAGACTATAGGCACTGATGTCAATCACTGCCTAGTTGCTCAAGTCAAGTCAGTCTATCGTGGGAAATGTTAAAACCACATCCTGCGTATTGTATATAAGTCAGGAAGCCTCATTTTAGGAAGGATGTGGATCTGTTGAATGCATACAGAACAGTAATGAGCCCTCTTACTGTGACCAACTACAGTTCTGCAAATTTCAGCATCTGGAAACTGGGTACCTGCAAGATGACTCGGGTGTTTATTGATTCAGATGATTCGGTTTTTTGAATGCATTGAGTATGCTAAATGTTGATGGCATTCTTACTCTTGCTCAGAAACACATGAGGTTAATTTAAATTTGAGAAGAATTAAGGCAGGATAGAAAATGTTCTATCCTGCAGAAGTTTGCTTGATCGGTTGGAATAAACTTCCATTTGGTATTGTGAAAGTAGTTTGAATAATTTCAAGAATTAGACAAATTATTAAAAAAGACAGACAGGTGGTGTGGGGGAAGGTGTTTTGCCTAATGCTATATAAGCTTTCTTCCCTACATCATTTGCCACTTATCTACGCTGAAAATATTGTCTATCAAGGTTTATAAAATAATGCATTTGAGCAAAAGATGTTGCCAATAACCATCCTACGTGGGCAAAGTTGGCTGGCACATTCTTCAAGGTATATTAGAAAAAAGCAATCATCAATCTCTCTCTACTCAAATCTTTTCTTTTTTTTTTTTTTTTTTTTTTTTTTTATGTAAACCCCAAACACGAGAGGTATTAGAACCTATAGTACTTAGTACTGTGCTTGGGTTGGAGATTGAGAAGACAAAAGAAGATATTTGTTGACATTGGACTTGAACTTCTGTAGACTGTAATTTTCAGGAAATACATAAGAAGGAAGGTTGTTCCAGAAAACGGCAGTTGAATGAATAAACGAGGAAGATGAAAAGTTGGTTCTGAGTTTGAAGTTGGACAGTAAATGGATGTTGGCTGGTGGTGGCACGTGTTCGGACTGTTTTGAAAGAGAGAGCGGGAATTATAGAAGCCAATTCAGAAGAACAGTGCCCATGGAAGTATCTGTAGAAGAGGCATGCAGAAGAAACAGTACGTCTATGAGACAGCGAGTGGAGAGACTCTGTTAGAGATGAATCATTAATTAACCTAACTGCCCTCTTCTGAATGGAATCAAGAAGCCTGAGAGAGGTTTTGGGGGCACTACCCCAGATGTGGGAACAATATTCCATGGCAGGGCTAATTTGCGATTTATACAGAGTGAGCAGCTGTTTGGAAGAAAAGTAACACCGAGAACGAAAGAGAAAACCAAGTTTTTTAGATGCAGAGGAAGCAATATTTGTAATGTGTTTGTGCCAAGGGAGATTAGAAGTCAGGGTAATCCCCAAAAGAGATATATCATTTTGCCTAGAAATCGGAGTGTCACTAAAGATAAGCATAGGAGCAGAAGAATCCTTTTTGCGAGATATAAGACAAGACTGAGTTTTAGAAGGGTTGGAATCAGCTAAGTTGTCTTTGCCCCACTGGAGAATTACCTGAAGATCGCCATTTAAAGAATTGGTAGCAGATTTTCGAGAAGTTGAAGCTGATTGAGCAGGACAAGGTTTCTCGAAATGAAAAGTGGAATGCAACGTGCTATCATCAGCAAAACTATGGATAGGATTTCCAGTCAATGGAAGAAGGTCATTAATATACAAGGGGAAAAGAACTGAACCTTGGGGGACACCGGCATTAGTGAAGAAGTTAGAAGACAGAGCCATCTACCATCACCCTCAGTGAGCCAAAAACATGTACCATCACCATCAGTGAGCCAAAAACATCTACCATCACCCTCAGTGAGCCAATTACTAAAAACAGTTGGCAAACCATAAGATGGAAGCTTGTTTAGAAGGCCTTTATGCCAAACACGATCGAAAGCCTTTGAGATGTCAAGAGCAACTACTTGTGTTTCACCGAACCTTTCCATTGAATTAGTCCATAAATGGGTAACATGAGCCAGAATATCACCAGTGGGTCGACACTGATGGAATCCATACTGACGATCGTTGATCAGATGGAAGGTTTCTAGGTTGTTTAAGAGTTGGCAGTTAATTGATTTCTCCATTACTTTAGAAAGAGTAGAAGTAATTGCAATGGGACGATAATTGGATGGGAGGGATTTGTCACCCTTTTTTAGGAACTGGCTGGATATGAGCAAATTTCCAAGCAGAAGGAAAAACACCATTGGAATAAGAAAGTGAAAAAAGGCGGCAAAGAATAGGAGTACGTTCAGGAGCACAGGTTTTGAGAACAAGTGGAGAAATACCATCAGGAACTGGAGCTTTCTTAGCATCAAGATTTGTCAAAATCCTTCTGACATCCTTTTGACGGAAGACCACAGGAGGCATTGAATGGAGCGTGTTGGGAATGGTAGGAGGTGTTTTACCAAGATCATTAATACATGAGTTGGAAGAAAAATGGGATGCTAGCAGGTCAGCTTTATCCTTGGCTGAAGTGACAACAGAACCATCTGGTTTGGACAGAGGTGGGAGCAGAGATCGGCAAAAGTTGCGGCCAATAGCTTTGGCAAGAGACCAGAATGCTCGGCTACCATTAGGGCAAGAAGCAAGTTTTCTACTCTTAGCCTGTTCAAACCCTAGTTTGGACTGATTAATAACTGCTTTACAATTGTTGGGAGCTTTGGCGTAGGCAGAAAATAAAACTGAAAAATCAGAAACAAGCCAATTACGATATGCAACATTCTTCTCTTGAACAGCCTTAGCACATTTATTGGAAAACCAAGGTTTAGATAAAGGACGAGATTTTAAAGTAGAGTGTGGGATGAAGGATTCCATTCCTGCAAGAATAATTTCACTGACACGATCTGATCAAACGTTAACATCAGAAGTTTTGAAACAGTAATCCGACCAAGGAAAAGAAGAAAAGAAGTCTCACAGGTCATCCCATTTTGCATTCTTGTAATGCCAAACACGAGGTTGGGTATAGCCATAAGATAAAGGTTCCATTGGAGAAGAGACAATCACCAAATTGTGATCTGAAGTGCCTAAAGGACCTCTCACTTCGACTGTGTACTTAGAAGGGTTGTTTGCGAGAAAAAGATCAAGCGTATTGGCTGTATGATTAGGATTGTACGGTATTCTTGTAGGTAAATGAACAATCTGTGCAAGGTCATTAGTAATTGCAAATGCCTCAGCACCTCGACCAGCTGGGTCAGTGTGACTAGAAAACGGAAGCCAGCTGGAGTTGTGAACATTAAAATCACCAAGGAAAATTACCTCACTGTTAGGAAAGTTGGACTGGAGAAAGTCAAGTTGCAAAGAGAGAAAGTCAAAGAGCTCCAAGTGATTAGTGGAGTTGGAAGAACAGTAGAGACAACAGATGAATTTGACACAATGAGGTAGAGAGATTTTAAGCCAGAGAAGATCAAAGAGAGGAGATTCCAAATTGCGAAGTCTCTGACAAGGAATGTCAGAACGAACATATGCACAAGTACCACCTTTGAGGCGAAAGGAATCATACAGCGAATAATTTGGGCATCTGAGATGAGCAGTAGTTGAATCAACCGATAACTGAGATTCTGTTAGACAAAGTACATGGGGTTTGGCAGACTGCAAGTGGAAATGGACATCGTTGAGATTAGATTTGAGACCACGTACATTTGTGAAATGAATTAGGAAGTGCTTGGGAGGTTTAGATCTTTTCGCAGATAAGCTTGCTCTATTAGTTTGACAGTTCTTGACATAACGTGGCCTGGACAATGCTTCCCCCCCCCCCGCATACACACTATTCGGACTCCCTCCAGTCACTATCTGGCAGAGTAGAGGTAGCAAGATTATACACTAGCTGATCTGGAAGCCTCCTAGAGAGTTACCAATAGGTTCGGTCCTGTGTACTAACTAGCGTCCGGTCTGCGAACACCGTTTTAGAGCTGTACCCTCGAAATGTAAGGAATATTGGATCTCGCACGATGTTCATCATAACCTCAAAAGTCATCAATCATACTGCATGATGGAAGAGATAGGGAAGGGTTAACCCGAACTTAGCTCTAGAGACTAAACATGGGTTCCACCACTTCAAGCCTCCAACAAGCAAAGTGGTGGTATGGCATTGGTTGATGATAGTCATCTACCACCTAGTAATGCGTGGTAACATAGAGGGGCAGCATTCCTCCATGTGGTGTGGGCGCCACACCTCGAACCCTGCTTATGTTGGTTCACACCTGGGTGGTCACTCACCATGTACTTGTGCATGGAGGTTATACCCAGGATTACTAACAGTCCCACCATCATGAAGGTGAAAGCAGAGGATCTGGCTGCCACAGACTGTACGGACATCGCCGAAATTGGGTCCACTTGACTTGAGTGTCACCCGAATATCAGTTCCATCAGTGTTTTTGACTCCCAGGTAGCAAGTACAGTTGTCTGGCATATCTGAGAGAATGTCTGTGACAACCTCAAGGACCATAATATGTTTTAATAGGTTCTTTCCATATCCAAAACCCAAACTTATTGATTGATTTTCAATAAGTTCAAAGAAGATGAAACCCAGGGTACTCTGTAGTATCCTGAGTTTGATCATTTAGCATTATACACCAAGTAAACATGTGCTGGTTCTTAGTGGCGCACTATGGCCAAAGATGCCAATGCATCTAAAAAATTCCCAAACAAACAGCTGGTTCTTAGAAGAAATGGATGGGAGAAAGTAAGCAAAGGATTGCATTCTTTTGAACAAAGCAACAATCAGTGAATTATTTACATACTATTTTAACACATTTACCACACAATTCCATTCACTCCAGACTAAAAATAACTTAAGTCACTCTCATCTGCAGTACCTCTGAAATGCTTTAAAACATATGTCCATGACTTTATTTTAGACTCTAGAATACTAACAGATTTTTGAAATTTTTGCTCATGCCTTAAAAACACCTTGAATGTTCATCACTGAACCTGTGGCAAAACTACAAATTTTGTCCTGCCCTGCAGTGGCAATCCTGGTGATAGTGTGGTCAAAGTACCTGATTTCTCAATACTGATGCATCTCACTATGTGAAGATCACAGAATGAGAGCATTCACAAAGCATTTGGTGTAGTTATTTTCAATACAGCTTAACAAGAACTGACCTGTAGTTGTGATTTGAAGATATAAGATTTATATACTTGATCATTTCAATGGCAGAATATAATGAATTATTTAAATTAGGATACCATTTTGATAAAGTGTGAGGACCTAGTTCGCGCCACTTTCTGGACCCTTTCAGCTTTGAAGTCCTGGGCCAAATGGGCTTGATAACCCTCCCTTTTCTGAGTAGCTAGGCCAAGATTAATTATAAATGTGGAACTTATATTTAGTAATGACCTTTTTTTGGAGAACTTTTAGGTTAGTACAAAAACTGCACTGCTTTAAGCTTAATAATTAAAAAAACAAAAAAGCTTGAAAGGCTTAAGTTCTGCAAATTGCAGCATCTGGAGACTAGGCACCTGCAAGGTGATCTAATTGAAGTGTATAAGGCATTGAATGGTTTGAGCAAGCTCAGTGCTGACTGGCTGACTGGATTCTTCCTCTTTCTTTGCTCAGATCCCCCACCTGAGGGTACATAAATTTAAATTGAAGAAAGACAATTGTAGAATAGATGTGCAGAAATTTGATTTTAGCCAGCAGGTGGTTGATAGTTGGAACAAACTTCCATCTGTTTTAGTGGAGGTCAACAACTTAAGTTCAAGGCAGAACTAGACAAACATTTGGAGTGTATGAATGGAAAGGGTTTTTTTTTTTTTTTTAGCTGATGCTATCTATATAAGCTTGCTTTCTTGCATCATATACCTCTACTAATGCTAATTAAGTTAGCATAGGCATACAATGCAAGAAAGCAAGCTTATGCAACACCAGCCAAAAAAAAAAAAAAAACCTCCCTCCGTTCGTTCCAAATGCCTGTACAGCTCAGCCTTAAATTTATTTAGGCTATCAAATTTCTGCACATCTATTCTACAACTGTCTTTCCTCAATTTTAATCTATGCCTCCTCAGGTTCTTAATCTGAGGAAGAATCCCATCAGCATTCAGCTTGCTCAACTTAGAATTTACTGTTACCAACAGTAAATTCTAAGTGGGAAGCATTCAAGGAATTAATCGTGGAAGCTACTAAAAGTTTCATACCTATTAAGAAATATTGTTCAAGGTTTAGGCCAAAATGGTTATCTAATGAACTAATGAGACTCGTAACAGAGAAGAAAAATGCATGGGATGCATATAAGCTAGTCTGTAATCAGGTCACAAAGGTGGTTAGGCAGGCGAAGGCAGATTACGAGAAATCCTTGGCAAAAGATGCTAAGAAAAACAGCAAGGATTTCTTTACTTATATAAACTAAAAGGAAGGGGATGAATCTGATTGGTCCACTTGACATCGATGATTCAACTGTTGATGATCCTGCTCAGATAGCAAACAAACTGAATGAGTATTTTGCATCTACATTCACACATGAGGAATTATTAAGGTTTGAAAACGGCAGAAGGTTATCAAATTGTAGCAGGATACTTAATGATTTTGTAATAACTGAGAGCAAAGTGGAGGAGAAATTATTGAAGTTAAACATAAGAAAGGCACCTCGGGTGGATGGGATCTAGCTAGTTATATTAAAGGAGACGGCAAAGCAACTAAGCAAACCCTTAGCCATAATTATGAGAGCATCATTGGACTCAGGGGAAGTTCCCATGGACTGGAGATGTGGAAATGTATCCCCAATTCACAAAGGGGGATCGAAGGGGGACACGAATAATTACAGACCAGTTAGTTTAACTTCTGTTCCGGGTAAAATAATGGAGTCACTGGTTAAAGATGCATTGCAGGATCATCTAGACAAGACTGCAGCATTAATTCAGACACAGCATGGGTTTGTTAAGGGAAAGTCTTGTCTGACAAATTTGATAGGATATTATGATGTGGTTACAAAGGAACTGGATGCAAAAATTAATTTTGATATCATATATTTGGATTTCAGGAAAGCTTTTGACACTGTTGCGCATGGAAGACTATTGTACAAATTGGAGCAGAATGGTATTAAGGGTAAGTGCTACAATGGATAAAAGGATGGTTAAGTGGGAGAAGACAGAGGGTGGTAATCAATGGGTGCTGCTCTTCATGGACTAATGTTATTAGTGGAGTCCCACAGGGTTCGGTGTTGGGTCCACTGTTTTGTATATTTATCAATGATATTGATGAAGGTATATCAGGCTTAGTGTCGAAGTTTGCAGATGATACAAAGGTTGGCAGGGTTGTTAATGACAATAATGGCAGTGTGCTACTGCAACAGGATCTAGATAATTTGGGCAGATGGGCTAAGAAGTGGCAACTAAAGTTTAACCTTGACAAATGCAAATTACTGCATATGGGTAGAAGTAACCCCAGAGAAACGTACCAACTGTGTGGTACTACACTTAAGGTAGTAGAAAATGAAAAAGACCTGGGGGTAATTGTTCAGTCAGATATGAAGTTTTCTCAGCAATGCAGACAGGCAGCCAGGGCAGGTCATGGGGTTTTGTCAATGATATATAGGAATTTTGCTAGCAGGGAAAAGGAGGTGATTGTCCCTCTGTATAAGGCAATGGTCAGGCCACGCCTTGAGTACTGCGTACAGGTCTGGAGGCCTCATTTTAGGAAGGATGTAGATTTACTTGAGCGTGTACAGAGAAGGGCAACAAGATTGGTGAGGGGAATGAAGGGATCCTCTTACCAAGAGAGGCTTAAGTTCTGCAAATTGCAGTGGCTGGAGACTTGGCACTTGCGCGGTGATCTGAGGTGTATAAGGCCTTGAATGGGTTGAGCATGCTGAATTCTGATGGGATCCTTCCACTTGTTCAGATTACGAACCTAAGGGGGCATAAATTCAAATTAAGAAAGGACACATGTAGAATAGATGTGCGGAAATTTGCCTTTAGCCAGCGGGTGGTTAATTGCTGGAACAAACTTCCATCTGTCATTGTGGAAGTTGATAGGTTGAATAAATTTAAGGAGGAACTGGGCAGGCATTTGGAGGGAATGGTGTGATTTTTTTTTTTTTTTTTGCTGATGCTGCATAAGCTCATACACTTGCTTTCTTGCATCACATGCCACTACTACTACATTCGAGGCCTTATACACTTCAATCAGATCACTTTGCAGGTGCCTACCCTGTAGGCGCTGTAATTTGCAAAACTTAACTCTTTCTTAGTAAGAGCACCCCTTTGTTCCCCTCTCCAATCTTGTTGCTCTTCTTTGTACTCGTTCTAGCAACTCTACATCCTTCCTAAAAAGAGGACTCCAGACCTGTAACGTTTATCAAAAGTAAACTTATGAATCCGAACAGTGAATTACGTTCGTGCAAAATAAATTTATTTTACACCTTAAATATTTCACCGGAAGAAGTAGCCTCCGGCCCAATACTAGCGTTACTTATAAACATGTGGATCGGCAAAATCTTTTTGAACCCAATGAACGTATATCCCACCCATATCAGCACTTAATTAGGGCATCACCGTTAGATGCATTACAGCACTTAAATTATAATGTGAAAACGTACATGCAGCTTTAGAATTTGTGCCGAAACGCACAGTTCCAATAAGTTTAAGTGCAGTTCAGAGCGTTCCCTTTGTCAAACATTACAAAGAAAAGTTATGATCACTGCAGATAACATGTTCGGCGAATTAATCGCGTCAATGGAATGTAAGAATATATGTTCGGCAAAAGTACATTGGCAATATGTGGTCTTATTTCGGTTGTGAAATACTTCGCAATTCGAGCACCTGCTCGTAAATATAAAAGCAAATCACTTTACCATTACACTTAAAATACTTACCGAAACAAGTAACAAGAGAACCCGTTACCTCTGATAAAAGTTCCAAAAATAAAAAACCTTAACAGTACATTTTTACTCATTTCAGTACTGGAACAAAAGCTTTGTTCAATGCGCGGCTAAACAAATAACCGATGTCACATCGATTTCAAGCACTAGTACTGGATGACCAGTGACTCGTTCCACACCTAATTCAACGCTACTAGCGTTGCCACCTGGTGTCACAGTATACGATATCACTACGTGACTTTGCACATAATTATTTAAAGCTTTAGTAGTACTGTACTGTATCTTTAATTTTATGTGAAATGAATAAGTTATCTTAAAAAGGTGGTTCATTTGGGTGTGAACTTTGAAGTTCATAGACTGGCTGGAAGGCAGGCTATGTACTGCAATTTTCTGGTGATGGCCGGAAAATTCAAGACTTCAAGGAAAAAATTCAAAATCGGACAGAATTTTATGCTGTTTTTTTTTTTTTTTTTAGGCTTCATTTTTGGAGGGGTAAAAAAAAAAAAAAAAAAAAAAACGAATCCACTCTTTGTATAGGTGACTTGCGTTTGACGTCCTTCCGACAAAAGCGATTCTTTGGTCTTCCAAAGAATCGGTTTTTTTTTACCAACTGTATTGGGATTCATACATGTTGATCTGTGGAGCGTTAAACCTTCCTGGGATCCAAGGCAAAATGGAATTTTGTGACTCCATCTAAAGAAAAAAACTAATAAAGAACATTTTCAGTTTCATTTTATTGTGGCCGCCGTAGCCTAGTGGTCAGGCGCGCGGGTGCATAAGTACACGTGCCTTGAATGACCGGGGTTCAAGCCCGTGACTGCTGAATACGGTGCTGTTTCTTGTATTCTGTCTATCTTGTTAACTCCTCTGACTGTTTGGTCGTCCCGGAGTATAAACAGAAAATTTATTTTTAGTCCAAGCAATCCAAGGCGACCTCTACAAATTCGTCAAGAATCGCAAATACCGGAGGGAGATCCTTGATGACCTAATCTCAACCAGGCAAACTGCACAGTAATGTGGCAGGATAATAAATTTAAAAAGGATTTCTGTATAATATTGTATATAATGTCAAAAATACTGTATAACATTTTTATGAATATTGTGAATAATTTAACTGAAACGTATTATATTGTTGGCCCTGGGGGAATGAACCCGAACTTCGATGTGGGCCCCATCCTCAAGGCCTTTGTACACCAGCCAATGTGAAGCCCCTGGCATTCCTGCCGTGAAGGGTAAATTGTATACATCCTTTGTACACAATAAAGATTATATTTATATTTATTTATTTATTTATAACAAAACAAATTATATGACATAAGAACTAAATATAAAATTTCATCAAAATCGGTAAAACCATTTTTGAAAAAATACGTAATTTTCAAATTAATCTTCAAGTAAAGTTCATTGACCTTGGAAGATAGAAAGTTCAGTTGCCTATTAAAAAACCACTTAAATATTAATATAAAACAGCAGTGAGGGTCTGAAACAATGATTTTGGGGTCCCCTCTGATCGGGCTCTAGGTAGACGTATTTTTTGCCTATAGGAGAAGGCGCCACTGATGTTGATAGAAATAATGCTTCCTTACTCCTACATGTCTCCACAGAATAACCGACACTTTTGAATGTTTTTCATTACAGATTCCCTAGCGATTTTTATTTGACCAATCCTAATACATACCAGTTTGTCGATATTCTAAAAAATTTTAAATATTTAAAAAACTGACAAAATCCCATGGCCCATTTCCTGCAGCCTGTCTGCATTGCGCAAGACCCCCAAGTCTCTCATTTTCCACTACACTTGGTGTAGTGCCACAGAGTTGGTATGTTACTCATAGTGAGTACGTTTTCCACAGTACTAATGTGGAATTTAATTAGAGAACTAACTACTGTCAGTTGCAAAGGTTTTTGCTTTCGTAAGGTTGACTACAGAGGTCTCAGACAGTTTAACTTTTGTGCAATGGGGCTAACTGATGATGTTACCAACAGCAAATTCTAAATGGGAAGTAATCAAAGAAGCTACTAGGCTTTTTAACAACACGGAAATACTGTTCAAGGCTAAGACCTAAATTAATTAGAAGACAGGGTAATGCCGAATAGAGAGATATGCGATCTTGTTTAGAAATCTGAGTGTCATCGAAGATAAGCATAGGAGAAGAATTCTTTTTCCAAGATATAAGAAGGCTGAGTTTTAGAAGGATTGAAATCAACTAAGTTATCTTTGCCCCTCTGAAGATCAGCACTTAACAAACTGGTAGTAGATATTCGAGAAGTTGAAGCCGTTTGTGCAGGGCAAAGTTTCTCAAACTAGAAGGTGGAAAGCAATGTGCTATCATGAATAAAACTATGGATATGATTTCTGGTAAATGGAAGGTTATTAATATACATGAAGAAAAGAGTGGGAGAAAAAACAACCTTGGGGAACACCTGCATGAGTGGAGAAGTAAGAAGACAGAGCCATCTATCATCACCCGCAGTGAGCGGTTAGCGAAAAAAAAACTAGATACAAAAACAGTGAAACATAGGATGGAAGCATATTTAAAAGACATTTATGCCAAACACGATAAAGCCTTTGAAATGTCAAGAGAAACTGCTTGGGTTTCATAAAATTTTTCTATTTAATTAGTGCACATATGTGTAACATGAACCAGTATATCTCCAGTGGATCGACACTGACCGAATCCATACTGGCAATCATTGATCAGATGGAAGGTTTCTGGATAGTTTAAAGTTGGTGGTTAATTGATTTCTACATTACTTTAGAAAGAGCAGAAGTAAGTGCAATGGACGATAATTGGATGAGAGGGATTTGTAACCCTTTTTTAGGAAATGGCTAGATATGAGCAAATTTCCAAGCAGAAAAAAGGAAAAAAAGGGAACGAGTAAGTTCGGGGACACAGGTTTGAGGACAGGTGGAGAAATACCATTAGCATTAGTAGAGGCATTTGATGCAAGAAAGCAAGCTTATGCAGCATCAGCCAAAAAAAAAAAAAAAAAAAAACCCACTTCCACTTCACACCTCTGTTCGTTCAAAATACCTGTCCAGCTGAGCCTTAAACTTATTTAGGCTATCAACTTCCTCGACAAGGGATGGAAGTTTATTCCACCAACCAACCACCCGCTGGCTAAAGGCAAATTTCCTCACGTCTATCCTATATCTGTCTTTTCTCAATTTGAATTTATGCCCTCTCAGGTGATTATTCTGAGCAAGAGGAAGAATCCCATCAGCATTGAGCATGCTCAAACCATTCAAGGCTTTATACACCTCTATCAGATCACCTCGCCGGTGCCTAGTCTCCAGACACTGTAATTTGCAAAGCTTAAGCCTTTCTTCGTAAGAGCACCCCTTTGTTCCATTCACTAATCTTGTTGCCCTTCTCTGTACTCGTTCCAGCATCTCTACATCCTTCTTGAAATGAGGCCTCCAGACCTGTATACAGTACTCTAGGTGTGGTCTGACCATTGCCTTACACAAGGGAATAATCACCTCCTTATCCCTGCTAGAAAAATTCCTATATATCATCGACAATACACCATGAGCTACTATTGCAGCCCGTCTACACTGCTCAGAAAACTTCATATCTGCCTGCACAACCACCCCCAGGTCCCTTTCATTCTCTACCACTGTCAGTGTCGTACCACAGAGTTGATACGTTGCTCTGGGGTTGCTGTTTCCCATATGTAGTACTTTACATGGGTAAAGTACTACATATGGGAAACAGCAACATGTAACATGAACCAGTATATCACCAGTGGATCGACACTGACCGAATCCATACTGGCAATCATTGATCAGATGGAAGGTTTCTGGATAGTTTAAAGTTGGTGGTTAATTGATTTCTACATTACTTTAGAAAGAGCAGAAGTAAGTGCAATGGACGATAATTGGATGAGAGGGATTTGTAACCCTTATTTTAGGAAATGGCTAGATATGAGCAAATTTCCAAGCAGAAAAGGGGAAAAAAGGGAACGAGTAAGTTCGGGGACACAGGTTTGAGGACAAGTGGAGAAATACCATCAGCACTCGGAGCTTTCTTAGCATCGAGATTGTTCAAAACCTTTCGGACATCCTTTTGACTGGAATACCACAGGAGACATTGAATGGAGTGTAGTGGGAATTGTAGGAGGTGATTTACCAAGATCATTAATTTACGAGTTGGAAGAAAAGTACGATGCTTGCAAGTCAGCTTTATCATTGGCTGATAATGCTTCCTTACTCCTACATGTATCCACAGAATAACCGACACTTTTGAATGTTTTTCATTACAGATTTGGCAATAGAACCATCTGGTTTTTAAATAGGAATAGAGATGGACAAAAAGCTGCACCTAATAGCTTTGGCAAGAGATCAGAATGCTTAACTACCATCTGGACAAGAAGCAAGTTTTCTACTCTTAGCCTGTTCGAAATCTAGTTTGAACTGATTAACTCTTTACAATTGTTGCAAGCTTTGGTATAGGCAGAAAATGAACCTGGGGATTTGGATACTAGCCAATTTCATTATGCAGTTTTTATCTTGAACAGCCTTATCCCATTTATTGTAAAACCATGGTTTAAATAAAGGATGAGGATTTTAAGGTGGAGTGTGGAATAAAGAATTTCATTCCTACAAGAATAATTTCACTGACACGATCTAAGCAAACGTTGACATCAGAAGATTTGAAACACTAATCCGACCAGGGAAAAAATCTTGCAGATCATCCCAATTCGCATTCTTGTAATGCCAAACAACACAACGTTGAAAATGGCCATGACAGAAATGCTCCATTGGAGTAGAGAACATCACCAGTTTGTGATCACAGGTGTCAAGAGCACCACTCACCTCAACCATGTACTTAGAAGGGTTGTTTGTGAAAAAAAAAAAAAAAAATCAAGCGAGTTGGCTGTGTGGTTAGCATTATCTGATATTTTGGTAGGTAAATGAACAATCTGTGTGAAGTTAATAGTAATTGCAAAAGCCTCGGCTTTTGGACCAGCTGGGTCTGTGTGACTAGAAACGGAAGCCAGCTGGAATTGTGAATATTAAAATCACTTCACGGAAATTACCTCAATGTTAGGAAAGTTGGAATGGAGAAAAATGAAGTTTCAAAGAGAAAGCCAAAGCCTTCCAAGTGATTAGTGGAATTGGGAGAACGATATCCTGTAGAAACACGTGCTGAGAACCGTGAGCCTGCTGATATTTAAGGATGTGCCATACTATAAACCTCACTGTTGAAAAAGGAGGCGAATGCCTCTGAAAGCTACATTGTTTTAGCGCTTTTATCATCCTGTGTTTTATCTACATTGTTTTATTGTAAATAATTTTTTGCAGTTTAAAATTTCATATTTTATTGTACAGACAGTTACCTTTTTATTAGTTTTATCCGGTGGAATTTTATCATTCTATTTATTTCATTTATCTACATCATTATTTTAATATAACATAACACTATTTATAATTTTAATAACGGTTGGTGTATGATTGTCCAGTTATTATGGATGGGAGAACAATAGAGGCAACATGAATTTGACAGAATGTGGTAGAGATTTTAAGCCAGACAAGGTCAATAAGAGAAAATTCCAAATTACTAAGTCCCTGACAGGGAATATCAGAGTGTAAATATACACAAATACCGCCTTTGAAGCAAAAGGAATAATACTGTGAATAATTAGAACTGAGATGAGCTGTGGTTGTATCAACCGATAACAGATTCTGTCAGAAAAGATACATGGGGTTTGTAAGTGGAAATGGACATCATTGAGATTGGAACTGAGACCACATTGAATTTGCGAAATGAGCCAGGAAGTGTCTGAGAAGTTTAGATCTTTTCGCAGATATGTTTCTTAGTTTCACTGTTCATTATCTACTAAAAAAAGGTAGAGAAGACATGTAAAAGTAATGAAATTTTTGGATATGGTGTATACGGGGCAAGGATATACCCCCCCCCCAAACTATAGAGTAGAAATGAGGACAGAATTTCAAAAGTTAAGGAAATTGTGGAAAGAAATCGTCATTTGACCCTCAGAATGATGGCTGATGAATTGAACATGAATAAGGAGACGCTTCATCATATTCAGCATGAAGATTTAGGGAAATAAATATCTGGGCAAAATTTACGCCGCACAGCCTCGCGGAGGAGCAGAAGCAACGAAGAGTGGCACCATGCGAAGACTTCATCCAAGCTTGTCATGAAAATCTTAGTATCCTGGACTGTGCTGTCACCTGTATGAGTGTTTTTCAGTTCGACCCAGATAGAAACGTCAGAGCATGCAGTGGACGTCAAAGCCATCACAAAGGCCCACAACGTTTCGTTTACAGAAATCCGGGTTCAAGATAACGCTGATGGTTTTCGACAAATCGAGTGATTCCAAGGAATTTGTATCTGAAGTGTAGAGAGAAAGTCAATACTACGTTCTACATACAGGTGCTCAAAGACTCTTGAAATATTTTCTGGGTTAGGCCGCAATTTCGAGAGAAAGGTTGCTGGTTCTTGTTGCACGACAATGCCGTCCATTCCGCACTTGTGAAGAGATTTCTGATAAAACGGCACTATACAGTTCAACCATCCACCCTACTCTTCCGCTCTAGCACCAGCGGACTTCTTCCTCTTTTCCCAAGGTGAAAACTGCTCTCGAAGGAAATGAAATTTAGGAAGATGGGGAAAACGTAACAGCCGAAGTTAATATCGTCTCTTTAGCCATCTTCGCTGACTCTTTTTGCACCTATGGAATAAGTGTATGCAGTCCGGTGGTGATTACTTTGAATAAAATAAAATCCATTTTTCAGCTCCTTGATTTTGTCCTTTTTATTTCACTAGTCCAGGAACTTTATTGCCACATCGCGTATATTAAATTATAAATGGATTATATAAGTAACAAAGAAATTTAATATTATTGTCGGTTGAAAATCACAAATTTTTTTGAACAGTTTGCTTAATTTTTTTTTTATTATTATATCACTCCTTTTTTTTTCTTTTTTTTTTCTTTTTTTTTTTTTTTTTGGTTGACGCAGCATAAGCCTTAGGCTTCCTTGCACCATATGGCCATTACTAATACTAAATAATCAGTTAGGAAGTTCCTAAATATCACTCCCTGGAGAATTCACATAGCATCCAGGAATATTCTTGTCTCAGATGCTAACCGGTGTGATGGACGCTCCAGTCTTCATGGACTTATCTATACTACAAGTGATGGACGCAGTAATGGCAACCCCTAGCTACCGTTACATTGTGTGCTGTCCAACCTCTGCTATCTGAAGAACTTCTTTCCGAACAACGCAGTCACCCTTCTTAATTCATTGTCAATAGACCTTGTGAAATACTTTGAAAGCAGGCAGTACAGAGGGAAGAGCCTCTGTGAAGCGTACAACTTGCTTGAACTATAGTTGGTTGAAATATATAAAAATACTTGAACTATAAAGAAGCTAGAAACTTGAACTGTATAAAGAAGATGGAAGGACCAACATAAAATAACTGTTGAACTTTTATATGATACTGTGAATAAATTTCCTCATTTAATTTTGTCGATAACTGAATTCATTAAATAATAACCCCAAGGGCTCACATCTGGTGAGTATGGGCTTGGCAAACCCAGGGTCCTGAGATGGATATCATCATCATTCTTCCCTTTCTTGGTGATTTCCTTCTCTCTCTCTAAGGAATTTTTTTTTTTTTTTTTTTTTGTCTGGTGCAGCAAAAGCCTCAGGCTTCATTGCACCATATGGCCAATAATAATAATATTGTAAATGATTTGCACTTTTGTAAATATTATAAACAATTGCTATTCTTGCAATTTTGTACACCCTTCTGACCCGTCGGCTGCGTAAAAGTAGTGAAAGCAAACACTTGCTACAATAATAAACGAATTTAATAATAATAATAATAAAGAGAGAGCTTTACGCATGTAAGTATCTATTCGCATCAAGCTTGATCTTACATTGTAACAATTGATTACCACTCTGTCTTCTCCCACTCAATCACTCTTTTATCCATTGTACATCATTTGCCCTTAATACCATACTTCCATCTGTCGTTGTGGAAGTTGATAGATTAAATTAAATTCAAGTAAGAAGTGGGCAAACTTTTAGATGGAATGGATGTGTGAAAAGGTTTTTTTTTTGCTGATTCTACATAAGCTTGCTTTCTTGCATCACATGCCTCTACTACTACTAATTCATGAAACGCTGAGACTGTAAAGCTCCTTCAGACAGCGTGCTTCTGTTTACGTATACCATTCTCAAATGACCGAAAACAAATACCGGCCCTAGTGCCACCCCATTTTATTTCAATAAACGTCAATAAAGCAGCAATAAACCATTCTCCCCCTTCTACTACGTGCGAACACAGCCGTAGTACGGAGGGAGAAGCCAAGTGGGACTAATCGCCATGTGGCAGTCGCTAATTTAACTAGTACAAATAGGCGCAAGCAAACAAAATATAATATAAAAACAAACATCTATATAGTAGTACAGTACAGTAGTAGTAGTAATGGAGGCACGTGATGCAAGAAAGCAAGTGTATGAGCAAGTTATGCAGCATCAGCCAAAAAAAAAAAATAATTTCATACATCCATTCCCTCTAAAAGTTTGTCCAGTCCCTCCTTGAATTTATTTAAGCTATCAACTTCTACAACAACAGATGGAAGTCTGTTCCACCCGCTGGCTAAGGCAAATTTCGCACATCTATTCTACAACTGTCTTTCCTCAATTTGAATTTATGCCCCCTCAGGTTCGCAATCAGGTTTTAAATAACACCATATAAAAGTTACGCTTATCTATCTCAATTCTTCAAGTGTTTAGAACAGCAAAAACTTACCTTAAAACTTCCAAATTTGTTCAACCGGGTATCAGGTTGAGAATTCTGATAACCAGGCATTTACAGACGATGAGGCAAGAAATCTTGAAGTGGCTTAACCCTAACTTGACTGACAAAAAAAAAAAAAAAAGTAATAACTGTCCCATTCAAACGATAAAAGGCACATTTGAAGACAAGAGTGAAACTGCTCTCTCAACCTTAAAACACAAGGTAACACGAGAAAATTGAATTAACTACCTCGGGGGCTCACATCTGGTGAGTATGGGCTTGGTAAACCCAGGGTCCTGAGCTGGATATTATCATTCTTCTCTTTCTTGCTTATTCCCTTCTACTTCTCTCTCTCAGAGTAACGTGGGGATTTTTTTTTTTTTTTTTGGCTGGTGCAGCATAGGCCTCAGGCTTCCTTGCACCATATGGCTAATAATAATAACTTCAAAGAATAAAGTTATAATAGCTGGCACAACATTTCCAATCCAAAAAATGACGTATTAGAACACGGCTACCTCAGTACAGCAGTGCCACCATAACGAAACGATCGACTAAAATAATAAACTAAAATAATTATTTTTTCTGTAATTAATGATTACTCTGCTTTATATATTTTCTCATTTTTAAGAGCAAATTAAACACCTTTTTTTCTTAAAGAAAATTTTAAAAAAAAATGAAATTTTTAACAAAATTGATTTACAATATTTATTTTAATATTAAATGTATATTTGAATTAGCTTTTTACAGCTGCTAAAATATCTTTTAGATACACCAGAAAGCAACTCTTCGTTTTTTTTTATAAAATGTTTAGCTATTTGCTGGATTAGAAGCAAACCAGAGATCGTTAACAACATTATTTATAATATAGCACGTTGTGCGTAGCTTGCAAAATAGGCTGCGATGCGTTAAATAGGGCCATCAAATAAGGAGTGGTAAACAGAAAAGATTGCAAACCATATCACACAGGACTTGACTAATTGCGGCATTATTTAAGGAACTCCGGGTTCCACGTGCTCTGCTAGCAGTAGGCTGCAAATCAATTAACAATAGACACGCTAAATAGAACGGGATAACTAATTTAAACAAATGGAGCCATAAAATATAGACTTCCAAATGAGAAAAGGTTGCACACCAGGCGACATCTCATTGAACTTGTCTAATTGGACCGCAAATATTCTTTTGCCACCTTCAAGAAATAAGAAGCTCCCTGCTAAGTAGTTCAGGCAGCGTGTAATGCCAATCAATTAACAGTGGACTTCTAAAAGGTCGCTAAGTGAGCTTAATTTCCCATCACCCCCAACTAATTACCTTAACAAATCGAATATTAGCATTGGAATTGGTCGAAACTGTGATTTCTTTTAATCATAGTTCCGACAGTTGACTGCTCCGACCAAATCGCTGTGACAAAAGCGTGTAAGATTAGGACAGAACTTTCCAAATTTTTTTTTGACTCCGACACAGTGCCACAAATTAAATCGGTGCTGCCAATCATTTCGTTCCCTAGCTGATGACAAACGTGTTGCAGCTGTGGTACACAGACTTCTTACATAATACATCTAAACAAGAGCAAAATTAGTAGTGCATTTGTTTGCCTGTTTGCTGGATGAAAAACACGAGTTTCCAGGGAAATGCGAAAGACGAATTTAGGAAATGGTTCACGGGGGGGGGGGAGGAAGGCCCAGCTCTAAATTATAAAGCAGTAGACTGACATGGACTCAAGAAACGCTTTTTACGCGTGACTGCTTATACGTAATACACTTAATGTCTTTTCCCTGTCATCCGCCCACATTTAATAACTCGACGGACTATCATGAAATTTATATTTGGATCTTTTAGAAGTATTTGTGAAGTCATTAAAATTTTACAAAAACTTGATCAATAGGAACTTGTTAGTTCTTTTAAATAAAATTTCGAATTATCTCGTAAATAAATGGAAGCATGTTTCTGATGTTCGGGAATTACTCGATAAGGAAAACTGAGATCGTCACTTTGACCATACGTTCTGTTAGTCTAGGGTTACCAGATCTAGAATTCAAAAGCTAGGACAAAATTGAAAAAAAAAAAAAAACTAGAACATTTTTAGTTTTAAAAACGAGGATATTTTAAAAATTATATTTATTAGTAAAAAATTACAATACATATTTATCGTTACTGCCAATCATTTTCAGTAAGAAGTAATTATAAAAGGTTTTACGATCCATTTTCAAATTACATGTATAACTAACCAACAAAATACTATTCACACTATTTGTTCCCATTTTATTTCTAATGTCGCTCATTGAGCGTTAATTAATGAAAATATACGCTCTACGTCACCATTGTGGAAAAAATAGAAAATATACATTGAGCAATTTTTAAAAGCTGGGAACATACCTCGGAACTCTTGCATTGATTAAAATATTTAGCCCCTTTCTATGGGCTAATAAGTTTTCCCAATTAAAAATCTTTGTTTTTCTCAGAAACAAATTCATAAATTGTTCAAATAATCTACTATCATAGATTTTCAATTCGAGAAATGGTGATGGTACAGTCCACTTCTGTAATTTTGGGATAATTGAAAAAAAAAAAAAAAAAAAAAAAGGTAAACTGCAGGATGGAAGCCTCCTCAACAATTCATGTTGAAGAACATGGACCATAATCTGTCACGCTGGTCCGATGGAATCCCGGAAAAAATATCCCATTTTCTTATTATTATTATTGACGTAGCCGAGTAGTCAGGGGCGTGAGTGCAGTAGCACGTGCTCTTTGAGTTAGTTCAAACCCGTGACTGCTAAATACGATTAACGGTTGTATTGATGATTTATTGTAAACTCCACTGACCTGGTGGTCGTGCCGGAGTATAAACAAGAAATATACTGTTATTAATTCAGATACTAAACTATACTTAAGATTATTTAAGTATATTAAGTATACACATGTATTATAATACTTAAATGTTTCATTGTGATTTTTTGCAAATTTTAATCTGTGATTTCGATATCATTAAACTGTGATTATTGTCAGTAATGTGATTTTTGTGAACTGATTGTATACTGTTAGTGTTTAAGTGCTAAAAAATGAAATATTTCCTTTTGTTTCCTTATATTCTCTTATTATAGTGATGACATTCCTTTTGTTTCTTATTTTGCTTATCCCGGAAAAAATATCCTATTTTATTATTTTTTTTCCCTTGAAAACTATACACAACCACTTGGTCTAACAGAATTTGAAGGAAAAATTCTTTAGCTGTCACAGTGTTGAATTGGGAGGTGTGACTGAGGTTGACTCTCACCTCCTGTGGAACAAAATTCTTCTCCTCCTCCGGCGAAAAATAATAATTTTTATTTTAATATTGCACGAAGTTAAGCATAGAAGGCCCGAATGAGTTATCAGAAAAATTAATAAATTATGTGATTGATGCATATGCAAAGAAAAAACAAAGATGAGTAAGATCATTATAATACTTAAACGTTTGATTAAGATTTGTATGATTTTTTTTTTTTTTTAATTTTAATATGTGATTTTGATATTATTATCTATTTAAGACCGCCGCCTTGTCGTTCCATTTTCCAAAATCACCGGACCTGGCCATTTCTCATTTCTCTTTCTCATGGCTGATAGTGACCGTTCCTTCCATGTTTCTCTAGGGCGTCCTAGCCTTTTCTTCCCTTGTGGTTTTCACTCATATAAACTCCTGGCCATGTCGCCGTGATGAGAATTATTGTTACTAATACATGCACCGTAAAAAAAAAGTAAAGTGCAGCCATTATCAACCCACTGCAGGATGGAAGCCTCCTCAACAATTCATGCTGAGGGAAATGGACCATAATCTGCCACGCTGGTCCAGTGCGTGTTGGCAGATCGACCGTATTCAGCAGTCAGGGGCTTGAACCCCGGTCTACTCAAAGAGCGTGTGCTACTGCACTCCCGCTTCTGCCCACTCGGCTACGGAGGCCCACTACATGCACCGTACTTAGCAGCAATAAAGAAGTTATATAATTTTAGGCCATCTCTCTTCATTCATGAGCAGCAGATGTCCAAACCATCTTCTACATTAGTGAAGCGTTATTTATTCGAGGTATTGCACTACCTCGAATAAGCGTTACATATTATGCAATACTATGGCAACTCGTTGGGAAGATATTCATAACATGAGATACAATTGAAGCAATGTCAGTTCATCTACCTTGGTAGATGATCATTGTATGCGTAGTGTATTACGTATAAAAATAATTATAAGTCAACAGAGATTACCTTTATTTTAGATATAGGAAGCTTCTTTTCCAACTTTCCTAGTCCAACTCGCTAATAATTCTTGAGGATGGCGATATCTATTTTGTAAAGCAGGTGGGACATCTTCCCCACTGTCAGAACCGTCTGAACGGTCTGAACACTACGGTTCTGACAGTGGGGAAGATGTCCCACCTGCTTTACAAAATAGATATCGCCATCCTCAAGAATTATTAGCGAGTTGGACTAGGAGAGTTGGAAAAAAAGCTTCCTATATCTAAAATAAAGGTAATCCCTGTTGATTTATAATATAATAAAATATAGGAATTATCGAGCATTTAATAGCTCTCAATTATCAAAAGTATAAAAATAATGCAATTGCACTAACCCATATTTCTGTAAACTACTTATCACTTGATAATCTTTCACTTGAACATCGCTAGACACCGCTCAAGGCCAGGATAGTTGGTCCCAAGTGAATAACAAAACAAAGACACTGTTAAAACGGTACAAAGAGTAAAAGGTAATCCTCAACTATGAGTCACCAGGATTTTAACAAGATAGCGCGACATCCCGTATTGCTAGGATGTCAGTGGATGCCGCATGACTACTTTTTCATATCCACATCTTCAGGAAAGATGACATTTCTTGGCATCCAAGGTACCCAAGAACTGTTAATATGTGGCTTTTTTTATGGGGGCACTTAAAAGCAAGATCCTCATCGTCCACACTACATTGAACAACTGAAAGAGAGAATTCGTAAAGAATTTGCCGGACATCCTTTAGGAGGTTGCCTGAAATATATCATCTTCACATTTAAGATGTCGTACAGGCAGTACAGCCTCCGTAGCCGAGTGGGCAGGAGCGGGAGTGCAGTAGCACACACTCTTTGAGTAGACCGGGCTTCAAGCCCCTGTCTGCTGAATACGGTCGATCTGCCAACCCGCACTGGACCAGCGTGGCAGATTATGGTCCATTTCCCTCAGCATGAATTGTTGAGGAGGCTTCCATCCTGCAGTGGGTTGATAATGGCTGCACTTTACTTTTACTTTTACAGGCAGTACATCTCGAACATTGCGAGGAGTAAAAAAAAAACTGACGCTTACAAACAAGTCACACATTAAAGATTCGTTCATTCTCTCCTCCCGGGAGGAGAGAATGATTTCCCTTCAGTTTTTAAAAGTAGTCTTTTAAAAAATATGTGGTCCTAGTTCAACCTAATTGCCGGATCTTCTATGCCATATTGATCTTCACGCTCCAGCGGTGGCTACTAGACAGAAGACTACATTCCACATCAGTAACTCCAGATTAGAGATATCCAGAAACTCCTTCTTCAAAAAAACATTGGCACTCACAAGTTTGATCTGGATATGGCTGTGAACAAGAAAGAGTTTCATAAAACTATTTGCGGTAGGTTGGCTGGCTGACGGATGAGTTCTGGGTTAATGATGTCCTCATTAATTCGTGTGTATGTGATGATGTCTTGTTATTTGGTATTTAGGAGCATTAGCAACTAAGGCCATATTGCTCCGGGGATATGCGGTGGTCATTCCCTGACCTTTCCACATCCTCCGTATTTGGTGGTCACGGCCTCCAACCCCGGTCTAATCAAGAAGCATGTGCTATGCACTGCTGCTCCTGCCCATCTGGCTACGGAGGCGCCTGTCTCCTGCAGCAACCTGCTCTCTGCGATTTTTCATGGCACTGGAATTTTATGGTTTGTACAATCTTTGCTCTGTTATACAGTTTAACTGGGCGCATGCCTGTTGTGTATATTATATGTTAAAAATAAATAAATATCATAAAACATCATACTATAATAAATGTCACTAGAATGTGATCTTTTCCCCCAATGCCATTCATTAACGAATTAACTTTTCTCAGCTTTGGAAGTACAGTATATTGTAGTAACAGTGGCATAGCGTCTAGGGAGGGGCGCCACCGGTCGTTTCCACAATGCGCCATTTGTACTCATGTGAAATAAATAGAACCCTGTAAATGCCAGAAGTGTGTCGTTTTGTGGTAGAGTAGTGTTGTGTTCTGGTGTTCTTCTGTCTTTTCGCTGCAGGATCCCTAGTGGGACTCTACGTTGTCACCATCACTGGGAGTTAGCCATTCAGTCCATTGTCTGACTAGTCTCTGCAAGGGTCGCCTGAGCTTCCTGGCAGACACAAAGCAAGGGGGATAGCTAAAGAGGGGGATAAGTTAAAGCGGGAAGGAAGAAAGAAGGACGTGGAAACAAGGCATCCTCCAGTTGAGGGAAGTAGGGAGGTGTGGGGTTTAACTTCCTTGGAAATCTAATTTAGATATTTAGGCGCCCTCACACCACCAAGGACAACTTTTTGTCACCTGAATGCTATACACTGTATATCTCACGAAAGATTCTCAGGATCATGAGGGTAAATTTTCACTTTCCCCTTAATCAGTTTCAAGGATTATCCGGCCAAATTGTGGGAGAGCAAATTTCCACTAAGCTACAAGCTGCGTGTTACTCAGAATAACAAGACTCGAACTGAAAATAAAACATGAAATTTATTACATACATATATATATATACACAACATAATATACAACTTAACTAGATAGCATATAATCTTGACACATAAAGTTAATCGTATTACAGTTGCCCTTCACTTGTTAATCAGATTAGACAATAATATAAAAAACATGATTCATTCTTCTTCCCTTATCTCCTAATTAACTCCTAGCACTTATACATTCACTTTAACTTTTTTTCTTTACTCCTGGATACAATACTGTTTCATATAGTAATAATCAAAATGCTAAATTCATCATTCAACTCTTTATTTTCACTGCACTGTTACAATATACTTGTAGATAAATCTTCAGTATCTTAACTTCCCTCCTTGTTACTGAGCATTCAAATAAGCTAGTTGTACACAGATTTTCATCCATTAAAACACGATATTCAGCTTTGCTCATATACCTTATTTATCTATCATTTAAAGCATATTCAGAATGTTTCTTTAACCCTTTACTTCTTTACCTTTTACTCAATGTTCCCCTATACACAATATTTCTATCACTTTCCTACTAATATATTTCTTAACCTAATACCTATCCTATTCTCCGTCTCTTAATCTTTTTTCATCGACTCTTTCCCTCTATTACTCATTCCTTCGTTTCCCTTACACTAATCCAGCGGTTCTCAAACTGTGCGTCGCGACGCCCTGGGGAGGCGCCAGGCGCCATAATTTACCAGGGGCGTCGCGGATGATATAATAGTTTATGTAAGATTTCCATGGAAAATATTAAAAATGTATTAAGAATGATTTTTTTTCTATTACTACTGCTATTTGATCTGTGTTATTAATGTAAATAATTATAGTAAATATTTTGAGTATTATTGACGAAGAGAACACATCGTGTTCCCTTTTCGTCGTTATCTTTATATGAAAATGATGTTTGGCAAAACACGAATACCCGAAATATAGCAATAAAGCTTTGTGAATAGTAGTGCCACTTTCAGGTTCTTACCTTTGTGAAGTTGAATTTTCAGCATTGGCAATCATTAAATCGAAGTACAGACCAAAATTAAACGTTGAAAAAGAAATACGTGACGCCATTTCGAAAAATGACGCCTAGGTTATGTTTGATGAATTATGCAATAAAAAGCAAGCACAAACAAGAAACAAGATTCTCTTTCCGCCTCCCTCTTTTTTAATACGTTGCGTATTAAAAAAGGAGGGGAAAGGGAATCTCTCTCTCTCTCTCTCTCTCTCTCTCTCTCTCTCTCTCTCTCTCTCTTTTTAATACGCCACGTGAACCTCCCTTCCTTTTTTTTTTAATACGCCATGGGAGCCCCCTCCCCCCCTCTTTTTAATACGCCGCGGGTACCTCTCTTCTCTCTCTTTTTTTTTTTTTTTTTTAATACGCCACGTGAACCTCTCTCTTTATTTTATTTATTTTTTATTCAATATGCCACGGGATTCTCTCAGTTTTTTTTAATACGCCGCGGGAACCGCTCTGGTTTTTTTTTTTTTTAATACTCCGCGGGAACCCCTCTCCCTCCTCCTTTTTTTCCCTGTGGAGTGGGACCCCAGAGGAATCTGGCCCACCTTCCCGTGGTGTGGACGGGTACCCAGAATCATCTGTCCAGATGACTGATGCTTCTGGGTAGCCAAGTGGTCAGACACAACAACAGAACACACACATAACTGGCCCATTTGTAGTGATACTGTTCCTCACAGAGATACGAGGCGGAGATGAATTGACGTTCAAGGAGCGTGTATTTTCCTGTTAATTGTCCGCTGCATCCAGGATGTGATGTTAAGGTTTGAGTAGAGAATGGCCCTTGAGATAGTAAAAGGGTGGCCAGCAACTCTGTTAAGTCATCGCAAGAGCCAGTACTCGATTCCAAGGAGGACATAACGTGAATCAGGAGCTGAGGACCAAATTTGAGAGGTATACATGGGAATTGGAAGGACACAATTTAAAATGTGCATCGGCGCTAGCTGAGGATCCCTAATTCCTACAAGTTCTTGTCTTGTAGCCCATAAAGCAGCGTATATTTTTGTCTTCATATGGGCGAAGTGTTCCGCAAAGATGAGTCTGTCATCCCACTTAAGACCCAGCTCCAGGTGAGAGTGCGCTTTTGCCACACTAGACCCGTTCACAAAGTTCGATATGTCATTTTTATTCTGCTTATAAGTTATGGTCATTTGGGCAGACTTCTGTGCATTAATACAGAGCCCGATGAAATCCAGATACCTCTCAAATTCTGGGATTGTGCTATTCGCTATCAGACAAATACCTTCTGCTGATTCGTGGTCTTTGGACGTGATGAAGAATTTTACATTGACAGCATAAATTATAAAATTGCAGTACCGAGCAACAAACGGCTCTAGGGCAACCGCGAAGGGAGTAGCCGAGAACTCCTTCCATTGGCACTCCTCGCGAGATGGTAAAGCAAGATTATAGCTTTTGGTGCTTAACAATAAGTTGTCTTTGTTCGAGCAGGCTGCTTATTATGTTTAATAAATTTCCTCTTATATTCAGATAATTCCTTAAAATCCCAATGAGTGCTAGAATTAAATGTGGTCTATTGCTGAATTGTTGGTTGATGGCAGGAAGAAATGGTTTTCTAAAACACTAAGAGAAATTGGTCTGTAATCCTTAGCTAATTTTGGGTGTTCAAGCTTTGGTATTGGGGTTACAATGCAATTTTTCCAAACCTGCGGGAACACACCTGATTTAATTATTTCCTACTAGATGTGTAGTAATATATCTATTATAAACGGGCTACTTATTTTAAGGATGAACATTGGAAATTTATCTGGTCCAACAGTAGCCTCATTGGGCAGATCGTTGATTGCTTTCATTACGCTCTGTTTGGTGATTTGGATTTCACCAAAAGGAGGTCGTGTTGGTTCCTCTAAAGTCGAATACTTTCACCTAAAATTTTGGAGGTCCAAAATTTTGTTCCTATTTTCAGTAGTCTCAATCTGATTCGGTCCAGGGGTGGTTACCAAAGGTGTTATTAGCCCATTCCTTGAAAATGCATTCGTCCATGTGTTCTGTGCTATTTCTATTGATGGTAATTCTTTTTGTTTGTTGTCATTTGTTGTGAACATCATTGCAGTATGCCTGTCTTTTTCGTTTGATGAAACGTGCTCCCTCCTTATAACGAATGTGATCGGCGGGATGACCCGTTCTTTGCCATTTTCTGTACAATTTTTGCTTCATGAGGAAATTGCTTTCAGTTGTGGGTTGATGCTTTGAAGCATTCTCTTGTTCTCTCAGATACCGCGAATAGGGGAAACCCTGGAGCCCGCCAAAAAATAATAAAATACTTTGACTTTGACTTGTTCTCTCAGATATTTTTATTTGTGATATATAGGAATTTTGCTAGCAGAGATAAGGAGGCGATTATCCCCTTGTATAAGGCAATAGGCAGGCCACACCTTGAGCACTTCACAAAGGGAGATCACGAGTAATTACAGACCAGTTAGTTTAACTTCTGTTCCGAGTAAAATTAATGGAGTCACTGGTTAAAGATACATTGCAGGATCATCTAGGCAAGACTGCAGCAATAATTCAGACACAGCATGGGTTTGTTAAGGGAAAGTCTTGTCTGGCAAATTTGATTGGATATTATGATGTGGTTACAAAGGAACTGGATGCAAAAAATAATTTTGATATCATATACTTGAATTTCAGGCAAGCTTTTGACACTGTTCCGCATGGAAGACTATTGTACAAATTGGAGCAGAATGGTATTAAGGGTAGGTTGCTACAATGGATAAAAGGATGGTTGAGTAGGAGAAGACAGAGGGTGGTAATCAATGGGTACTGCTCTTCGTGGACCAATGTTATTAGTGGAGTCCCACAGGGTTCGGTGTTGGGTCCACTGTTGTTTTGTATATTTATCAATGATATTCATGAAGGTATATCAGGCTTAGTGTCGAAGTTTGCAGATGATACAAAGGTTGGTAGGGTTGTTAATGACAGTAATTCCTGTAAGTCCTGAACAATCTTAGTAGCCTGCAAAGATTCTTCCCATCAAATGCAGCAAAAATATTTAACTCTCTGCACATAAATGCTGAAAAACTCTGTGAGGATTAAAACATACCGGAAAGAGATTTTCCAGAATTCTTACAGACTTATTGAAATATGAATCGGCTGCAAAGTGACAACTTCCAAAGAATTGAGTAAAAGTGAAACTTTCCACTTTAAGAATAATAATAATTTGGTAAGCTATTGACTGGCAAAATACCTTCCCTAACAGTTGCGTAAATATATATGGAATTTTTTTTTTTTTTTTTTTTGGTAGTTGTTGACGCATCGGCTTCTGTGGCCATTATGCACCTCCCAAGGTTTTTGCAGTACTTTGATCCAAGCCCGAGGCGGGATTCGAACCTGCGACCTTTGGGTTGCCAGGCAGGCACTTTACCCACCCGGCTAGCCCGCTCGGCATATATGGAATTACTGAATTGTAAATATATGATTTGTATAATGTAAGTACACAATCATTAATGTGTAAATACTGTATTAAATATAAAATGTGTATATAATATTTGGGGACGAGACTACGGGTTTATTATATGTAACCCACTGCCCATAATATCTTGCACCCTGATGTGTAATTTTCACCCTCCTGTCCTGGCACCTTACCGTCCCGGGGTGGTTTCCTTATGGGAATAAACTAATAAGCTAATAATAATAATAATAATAATAATAATGGCAGTGTGCTACTGCAACAGGATCTAGATAATTTGGGCAGATGGGCTAAGAAGTGGCAACTGAAGTTTAACCTTGACAAATGCAAAGTACTGCATATGGGTAGAAGTAACCCCAGAGAAACGTACCAACTGTGTGGTACTACACTTAAGGTGGTAGAAAATAAAAAAGACCTGGGAGTAATTGTGCAGGCAGATATGAAGTTTTCTGACAATGCAGACACGCTGCGAGGGCAGGTCAGTGGGTTTTGTCAATGATATATAGGAATTTTGCTAGCAGGGAAAAGGAGGTGATTATCCCTCTGTATAAGGCAATGGTCAGGCCACGCCTTGAGTACTGCGTACAGGTCTGGAATCCTCATTTTAGGAAGGATGTAGATTTGCTTGAGCGTGTACAGAGAAGGGCAACGAGATTGGTGAGGGGAATGAAGGGATCCTCTTACCAAGAGAGGCTTAAGTTCTGCAAATTGCAGCGGCTGAAGACTAGGCACCTGCGAGGTAAAATAATACTTGTTGGCTGGGGAATTGGAGTTATTAGAGATGAAAGAGGATCAGGCATTGCGAATGCAGCACAAATCTACGTCTATAATTGAATTTTAGAAACTCGTGCCAGAATCAAAATATCCACATTTAAAGAAAGCTGCTTGCCGTTTAATTTCAATTTTTGCTACAACATATTGCTGTGAATCTTTGTACTCCACAATGAAGTTCCTGAAGTCGAAATATCGTTCACAGTTGACCAATCATCATCTCACTGAATTGCTGCGAACGGCTTTAACAAATTTTACGCCAAATTTCAAAGATTTGACCGAAGGTCTTCGTTAAATGTTATACTTTTTATTAATGCATTTTTATTATATTTTATTTTTATTATTAAAATTTTGAAATAATTATTTTGTATTTTCTTTCTCTTATATTTTCTTATATATGTATACTTTACATAGCACTTAAGACTTGTGTAGAATATGTAATCATATTAATTAAATTAAATTTAATTTGAATTTGTATATTTAATACTATGTAATTATGGTGTCGCTCTTTATAATATTGTATATGAAAAACCGGAATGCGGCTCTCATTGACCTCATGCGTGACCCCTGGACTAGGCGATAAAGTATACATGTGGGAGAGGGGGGTGGTAAAATCCCTAACCTTGACGCCACTTGACCTTGTCCAGATCTTAAGTGCCGTATTGTCTTAAGCAGACTATTGCTGCTTTCCGCTGCGATGAATCACTATGAACCGACCGTTCGTTTCATCTATTAACCGAAGTATGAATGCTTATTATTATTATTAGCCATATGGTGCAAGGAAGCCTGAGGCTCATTAGCATTAGTTTTTTTTATGTGAACCCCAAAACACGAGAGGTATTAGAACCTATAGTACTTAGTACCGTGCTTGGGTTAAAAAAGCATGGGTTGAAGGAGAAGTATGGGGGGAGGGGGATGCCGGAAACTTTGCTCTAGAGACTAAACATGGGTTTCACCACCTCAAGCCTCCAATAAGCAAAGTGGTGGTATTTCACTGGTTGATGAAAGTCATCTACCACCTACAAAGGCATATAATGCAAGAAAGCAAGCTTATACAGCATGCTGCACCAGCCAAAAAAATTTTCCGAATTACCCGGAGAGAGAGGGGGGGGGGAAGGGAATCACCAAGAAAGAGAAGAATGATGATATCCAGCTCAGGACCCTGCCAAGCCCATACGCACCAAATTCCACTCTTCATATCTCTGTCAATATGTGGACATGCATAGGGCGGCACCTGGAACGTCTGTTCTATTCCGCCTCGTGTCTGTGAAGAACAGAGTCAATTATAAAATGTCCAGAAATATGTTGGTGCAGGTTTACGTGTATTCTGTGTGTTCTGGTCTGGCCTCTTGGATACCCAGAAGCATCAGTCACCTGGACAGATGATTCTGGATATCCAAGATACCCAGATACTCGTCCACACCACGGGAAGAGGCCAATTCCAGAAGAGCACGTACTGTCTCAAAAGAAACTCTCACCCACCTAGGTTTGCCAAAAGGTGGGCCAGGATCCTCTGGGGGCCCATTCCAGTCCAGAGGAAAAGAAAGGAGAGAGAGAAAAAAGAAGGAAAAAAAAAGGTTAGATATTTGAATATTTTTGAGGAGCACATAATTCGGTAACTCAACGAGCTTCACCGCTTCTTTTTTACCCACAAAAAAAAAAAAAAAAAAGTTCTTGTTTATACTCCGGCACGACCACCAGGTCAGCAGAGTTTGACATGACATGTGTTATTGTTAGGGCGGCTCCTAGTTCAAATCCGCCTCGTATTACTGTAGGTTTTAACAGACTCTATAAACGAGGCCAGACTTGGAGTAGTGTGATGATTGTGTATTTTATGTATGTGGTGTTGTTGTAATGTGCTAGCCTCTTGGCTACCTAGAAGCAGCCATCGCCAGGAAGGGTGCTTCTAAGATACTCGTCCATACCACGGGAAGGTAGGTCAGTTCCAGTAAATGGGACGCCTTAGGTCTCAGTTTGTGAGACAAAATGAGAAAAAAAAAAAAAAAAAAACATACAACTCTGGAGCGGGCCCCCAGAGTTGTGTTTTTTTTTTCAGAGTTTACAGTAAATCATCAATACAAATTGTTAATCGTATTTAGCAGTGACGGGCTCGAACCTTGGTCCACTCTAAGAGCGTGGGCTACTGCACTCGCCCTACTGACCACTCGGCTACGTCAAGCCTAAACTTCAACCTCCACTTCATTAAGGGAGCGCCTCCGTAGCCAGGTGGGAAGGAGCAGCAGTGCGTAGCACACGCTTCTTGATTAGACCGGGGTTCGAGCCCGTCACCACCAAATACGGAGCATGCGGAAAGGTCAGGGAATGACCACCGCACCGGAGCAATATGGCCTTAGTTGCTAATGCTCCTAAAAACCAAATAACAATAACTTCATTAAGGGAGCTTTATTTACTCTTGCCTAAATTCGCCATTTAAACTTGCGATAACTTTTAAGCTAGTAAAGGAGACATTCTATCGTTTGAGATTTTCGCTTCTGAATTTTCTTCCAATCATTCAGACGATGACGTTCTTGTATTATCTTTATTTGGTGAATTCCTCTGATCTAAGTTGCCGTCCTCGAGTACAAACAGAAAATTTGCATATAATTATTCACCAGATTCATACGAGCTATGCACATTCTTTCTCTTTGAAAGCTAAAAATTGATGTGGTAGACTTCATATGCTTTCGCGGTTGCGCAGTTGGTAGAATCGCCATCCTTCCCTGTGTGTAGAAAAGTGGTCCGAGTTAAAAAAAAAGTCCGTATAAAACGATCTATGCAACAAATCTCGAGTTACCACACATCCGGATTACAGAGTGAAACCTTTTCATATCTCTCTTCAAATTCCTAAACAATAAATGAACAAGAGGGGGCGGAAATTTTCCTTCTATCTTACTTCTCCTCATTTCCCCTACTCAAACACCCCCCCCCCCCACCACCACGCTTTTGAAATGCAGCAATAGAACGTGCCCGAGCTATAAATACAATATTATACCGTCTTCAAAGGTGAGCGAACCTTTGAAGACGGTATAAACGAAAAGCCCCCATCAAGCTTCAGGAAATCATCTCCCTTTATACTTCTATTATTTCCCTAGGCAGGATTTAAGATCAAAGCTTGCTTTTATTCCTTCGTCCTCTTAATTAGCGGGACTCGACAACACAAGTTGTCTGTCCAACATGTTAGGTATTTTAAATGTATTGGCTAAATGCGAGTTGCAAGAAACCTATCCAAATATTGAAAAAGCTCTTAAAATATTCATTACAATGCTAACAACAGTAGCAATTGCCGAAAGGAGTTTTAGCAAGTTAAAACTTGTTAAAGATTTATTTTAGATCGACGTCAGGACAAGAACGCACATCATATCGATGTATCCTTTCAATTAAACATAAACTTGCCAGCAAAATAGACCGATGAAATCATCGCAAATTTTGGTAACACTAAACAAGAAAAATTAAGCTTTGATGTAATTTAATAATTTTATGTTCCTATGTGAGTCACTCGGATATTCAACTACTGTGACCATGTAAACAGAAATAGGGAAAATCTACGGCAAAGGTGATTCACTTCTGCGAAACAACAGATCACCGTTTGTTGGGATACCAATCTTTCGTAAACCCCTAACAGGGTGTGTAGAGTAGAAGGTTGACCAGAGCCTATTGTCTCAATGTGGATATGCCTTGATCTGCCCACTGGCTATGAATACAAAGAAAGTAGTTGGCCACTCGACTTCTCGGTATGTGGGACAGGTATTGGGATAAGTTTTATGGGTACCACTAAGTTACAGATGGTAATCACTTTAGTTCTTATTTCGTGCTTAGCAACAGCACTATTGCCTAAATTGCTTGAAGGCCAGAGGGAGGTGCGAACAATGCATACCCAGTTAAGTCTCTAAAATTCGATAAATAGAAAAATTCGCTATAAAAAAGTTCCTTAAACAGAATGATACAAAAAAATTCTACTGCATACAGTACACTAATTCCTAAATGCATTAATCCTTGATGCATTTAGCGTTCCGTGTTGTATTTTAAGTGGGGTGTATTATCCTAAAAACGGCCTCAACATGAATTGTTGAGGAGGCTTCCATCCTGCAGTGGATTGATAATAGCTGCAGTTTACCTTTTTTTATTTATTTATTTTATTTTATTATTATCCCAAAATTACTCAAGTGGACTGTACCATCATCATCTGTCTCTTAATTGAAAATCGATGATAGTAGATTATTTGAGCAATTTATGAATTTTACGGAATTTCTTTCTGAGAAAAAGAAAGATTTTTAATTGGGAAAACCTATAAGCCCATAAAAAATGGGCTAAATATTTTAATCAGTGCAAGAGTTCCGAGGTATGTTCCCAGCTTTTAAAAATTGCTTAATATACGTTTTCTATTTTTTCCACAATGGGGACGTAGAGCGCGTATTTTCATTAATTAACAATCAATGAGCAACATTAGAAATAAAATGGAAACAAATATTGTGAATAATATTTTATTGGTTACTTATAATTTGAAAATGGATTGTAAAACATTTTATAATTACTTCTTACTCAAAAAAAAATGATTGGCAGTAACGATAAATATGTATTGTAATTTTTTAGTAATAAATATAATTTTTAAATCGTTTTAAAACTAAAAATGTTCTAGTTTTTTTCCAATTTTGTCCTAGCTTCTGAATTCTAGATCTGGTAACTCTAAACTAACAGAACGTATACTCAGTTTTGCTTATCCAGTAATTCCCGAACATCAGAAACACACCTCCATTTATTTATGAGATAACTCAAAATTTTATTTAAAAGAACTAACAAGTTCCTATTCATACAGTTTTAGTGAAATTTTAATGACTCCACAAATACTTCTAAAAGATCCAAATATAAATTTCACGATAGTCCTTCGACTAGGAGTCGAGTTGTTGCATGTGGACGGACTGACAGGGAAAAGACATATTAAGTGTATTAAGTATAAGTATTCACGCATAAAAAGAGTTTTTTGAGTCCATGTCAGCCTATTGCCTTGTATTTTAGAGCCGGACCTTTTTTTTCCTAGAACCGTTTTTCCATGGAGCCTTTTCTACAATCGTATTTTTTCATACAGTAAAAATATCCCATTTTCTTCTTATTATAATAATACTTAAGATTATGATCACTCGAAACACCTTTAATGGAGTTAATGACAGACTTGAAAATCAACGTGAATTGCCGTGGAAACAGGATGCACATCGCGGGCAAGACACTCGTCTCTAATCATATGGAGCATAATTTTTAATATGTGCATTGCGTTTTCCGCTGCAATACACAGTACACTGCAGTAATGAAAAATTTTCTAACCAAAATTCTGATTATGTAAAGCTGTTGAAAGTGAAACCACAGTGAAATGGCCATCCATAAACCATTCTTCAGATTCAGATAAATAAGAAAAACTGTCGTCAGTTGTAAAAATCTCAATTCGTTCTTTAGAGTGAGGCCCATTATCACAAAGAGGAGAGCACCAGCAGAATACCAATCATAACGAAAAACCGAATCGTGCAAACTATGAGGTTCGAGGGAGAACCTCTTCGACCTTTGATTACGAATTGTCCTCTTTGCAGTCCTATCAACTGACATGCGAGCTTTTATGGAATTTGGAAGCTGTAATACAGCTTCTGCATACATTTCTAGAGGATTACATCCACTACTAGAGGCTTTCACTTTCATATTAGAAACACGCCTCAAGACTTCCACTTCTTCGTGGTCAGCAGGATGGTTATATTGTTATATTATATTAGGATCACCCGAAATTTATTATATAAACCCGTATTTTGTGGCTGTAAATTGCGTGTGTTCTCCGGTCGATTTGTCTGGTTTGCTGGACGAAAAAAACCTTGCTATCTATGCCTGATACCGACTAACCCAGCCACGGAGTGAAATAAGCCCATTAAAGTTCCTCGCGTCATCGACAGGATTCAAACCGGGCCTTTTCCACTCGGTATGGGGAGGACGGTGACAATACCACTGCGCTACCCGCCCAGACAGCAGAAAGGGGAACTCTTTATTAGGGTCACCCAGAAAGTTACTTCAACTACCCATGTATTGTGTCTGTAAATTGCGTGTGTTCTCTGGAAGATTTGTCTGCTTGGCTGGATGAAAAACCAGTTTTCCGGGGGAAATCCTTGCTATCTACGTTTGAAACCGACTAACTCAGCCACGGAGTGAAAAAATTCCATAAAAGTCCTCGCGTCATCGACGGGATTCGAACCCAGGCCTTTTCCAGGCCTTTTCCCGCGCAGAGAGCTGGATTGTTACATTTTTTTTTTTTTTTTTTTGTTATGTTCCAATTTTAAAGTTGAAGTTTCTAAACTTGCTCTACATTTAAGGGAGCCATATTTCGAGTAACGCCAACGAATGTGTGTTTTGCAAATCTTAACAACAACAGCATAAGAAAATTCGTTTAAACATAGTTTATCTTTTCCTTTGTTAGACTTAATAAGTTCCATATTTAAAAAAAAAAAAAAAAAGCTGGGTTCAATTCCCGTTGATGACGCGAGGAACTAACTTTAATGGGCTTTTTTTCACTCCGTGGCTGAGTTAGCCGGTCTCAGGCGTAGATAGCAAGTCCTACTTTCAAGAAACTGGGTTTTTCGTCCAGCAAAACAGACAAATCGACCATAGAACACGCAATTTACAGACAACAGACACACAGCACGGCAGATGAATTTAATTATTCGGGTGGCCTAGAAATAGTAGTTTAGTTCATCGGTAAAAAGAAAAAAAAAGTTGTGATGTCAGTTGTTATGCTAACATGATCACAAAAAATTGTGATCATGTTAGATCACAAAGAAAAAAAAGTTGTGATCATAACAATAGCCTGATGTCAGTTGTTTTATTTCTAAAAACTTAATTTCCTAAGATTGTTATAATGAAATATTTAAATATTTTGCCATTTAATTAAGAAAATATTTCAATATTTAGATGACAGTGAGCTTCATTAAAAGTCCACAGGTTGTGAATAAAATCTTCATCATGGTCCTTGTAATCCAATTTGAGTAAGCATTTCTTGACAAAAATTTTTAAGGGTGAGGGAGGGTATTGCTAGGTTTTAATTGTTTCAAAGACTTGTACCTTGTGGGGATGGAAATTTAAGTCCTGGTGCAATATTCTTCGAACACTCGTACTGTATAACTAACCGATTTCTTCAAAATATGTACGCACATTTTAATGGCTTTAGCACAGTACAGGTTCTTCACGCTTAAACTTAAGTAAAAGCGAAATACAGTAAATGTCAAGTGGCCTCGTAATTGAAAGCCTACAAGTAGTTGGTGACATCATCGTGTGGAGGAAATAACTTGTTTCTTATCGCGTGGAGGCGATAAGAATTTCCTAAACATGTAATACGTTTAGGAAATTCTTAATTTCCTAAGATTCTTATAATGAAATATTTAAATATTTTGTCCATTTAATTAAGAAAATATTTCGATTTTTATACCTTTACTTGAAGAAAGTAAATATTCCAGTTGCACATATTAAACTGAAAATGTTTAATACTTTAAGGGGAGGACAACATAGAATGCACAAATTTACTTTATTGATAATTCCTTTACAGTTTTGAAGTAATCACACAAATGTAATATATTTGTTGTGACAGAAATTAAAGTCATTATTCATTTTGTTTGGTTTTGAAAAAATAAATTCGGGTGGGGTTAAAAAAAAAAATCTAAAAGAGAAGTTTAAAATATTAATTATATTTCAAGCTACTGAAGAAGAAATTGTGTTCAATATTGACTGTTTTATCCTGGAGATAAATTAATAATAGAAAGTAAAACCCAAGAAATTCTTTAACTATAAATAACAATAAGCATTTAAAATATCCCCAGCAATAGGCTGTTTCAGTTGTATGTATTTTTAAATTTAAAAATTTTTAAATTGTTCCTTTAGTATCGAATGAATACTAAGAAGAATATAGCAAGGAAAAGAAATTTCTCGATATTTAATATAAAAGTATAGTACTTCATTATTTATCACAAGTAAAAATCTGTATTATCTATAGCATTAAAAATTAATTACAGTATGTTTTGTTTGGGATCCTATATTTCATTATAAAATATAAGGGAAACGCTTCCTGGAACACTTTCTAACCATTATTAACGAAACCACTTAAACCTATATGAATCTAAAAATTTGATTCAATGCAGTATTTCTTTTACAAGTTTACAATTGGAGCGTTTTCAATTTTGGAGTGTTCTGACTACCCTGGGGCAGTATGTCTAACTGCCCCAAGGTAGTTAGACCTACTACCCTCGCTGTCACCAATGTTCCTCAACAGTGCTGCCTCAGACCCCCTGTTGTTGTTGTTACAGAAGGGTTTTAAAAGTGCAGTAAATCGATTGTGTTAAATTAATGCCTTAAGCGTCATAATAGGATTAATTTATTTGTAAAGGAGAGACACCTACAGCTCTCTCCCAAGAACTTTAAATTGCGAGTAGTCTCTCCATGCAGCCTTCCGTTATTTCTAATCTTGGAAACATTTATTTTTATTAGAAACAATTTTTCTTTTTGAAAAAACAAAAGGAAATCTAATTAGTACAAAAGAGGAAAAGTCCTTATATTTTTGACATCTTTGTGGTTCTCTTAAAATACCAAAACGAAGAATTTTTATTATTATTGTTATTTGCTTCTTCGTGTACTGACTAATGCAACCGATTACACATTTTTACATTTCCGGTGAGTACGAATTGTGTAATCAAAAATTTAATTACAGAAACGAAAAAAAAAGTAGACTCTAACAAAATTTATCGCTAATTTCGCTTCCGACATTTCTAATCAGATAACGACTCGCTTTGGTAAAAACAAATCCACTTCAAAAAAAAAAAAAAAAACATGCTTACAGATAATACATAATCGCAGAAAATGTTCCATGATGCAAACTTCAGGCAAAAACTGCAGTAAGAAAGAAACGGGCACTTGAGGGCAAAAAGATAAATTTTAAAGGTTCGAACCTACAATGGGCTTTATTCAAAATCTTCGCCACACTTGGCTATATTTGGCGGTCAAGTGATCTCGAACTCCTGTAATATTATACTTTTGTTTGACCACTCAGCTGCCTTAATCTTGAGCCATCCAATTATGTTCATGTGGTAGACAGATTTTTTTTGATGATTTTTGAATTCCACCCTTCAACGTTGGGTGGTTTTTCCATTATTTTTGTATTGATTACACATTTTTGTCAGATTAATGATTTCACGAGTAATTAATATTGAAAATAGTACAGTAAACAATATTCTGCTCGGCAAAATTAACAACAAAATGTTTTTCATGAATATTTCATTGTGAACAGTGTCGCCAAAGACGAATATTTGATATCATAGCCATCTAGACATGTAAATTCTAAGTAACCAACAGAAATCGATCTACCACCTTACAGAGCCGCACATTATGCAAATTAATCATGCTCAGAATAACATGGGTTGCGACCACATCACTTCATTCCCGTTTTATGGCTTGCTCAGTGGGACAGCCACATCTCTGATACTCACAATGGTAAGTTCACAGAGAAGTAATATACGTTACTACTCTGTGGGTAAGTCATTGCGAGTATTGGCCCGTTGTTCAGACCACGAGTGGGGAACCTCCGGCCCTCTAGGAGCGGTACCATCCCTACAATATCAGGGAAAGGGACATTTACTGTGGAGGCGGTGTTCTTTGTGATTCGGAATAATGATCAACGGCTGCACTCCATATTTTTCTTCTCTTCATGTTTTTGATGGAGAGGGGGGGGGGTACCGTAACTGCGCAAAGATACCGAAAACAGACCCCTCTAACCCGACTGTGCGAATTTTTTTAGGGGTACAGTTGGCCCAGTTTTTCTTTTCATGCACGACACCAGCACTGCACATAGAGCTCAAGTGGTGGAGAAATTTCTTGAAACTGAAAATATACAACAACTGCCACGACCAGCACGAAAATCCAATTGAGTATGTATGGGACGCATTGCACGCCAACAGTCAACTCCTCATGAGCTAAGGCTGCGCTGGTGGAAGAATGGGATTTGTTGTACAGAGCCTTATAGACACCCTTAGATCGAGCGTTATTCACCGGTGCCAGGCCTGTTTAGCCGTTTGAAGGGATCATATGACGTGCTGATGTCATATGCAGTATTTTTCCCAGGTTTTTCCCTTCAGGGAGAGTAAAGGTGACAAAATAGGAGCTTTTATTGTCCGTTCATAATATGATCTATTTCCCTGTCAAGAAATTGTGCACCCTTCCATCGACTTCTGTAATGTGACCTTTTTGGTAATTGTTATACAACCCCCTATAAATGCCCCTTATACCTGTCCGAAGTTTCTCGCCGTCTCATCATTTCATCTTTATTCTATAGTACACCACCATACCAAATTTTGTCCCACTTCATCACAAGCTGCACGAGTTACACCACGTTTTCTACGTGTTCTATTAATTTTGTCGAGTAGTGTATATTAGTACATTCCACAAATTAAGCATAGATAAATAGCAAATCTAGAGAAATACTATTTTTCGAATTCTCAAAGGCAAGCAAAAATAATATGTTGAGAACCATTTTTACAATTATGCTTTTTGGACAATGGGAAACAAGCTCAAAGAGCAATACTGAGTTTATATTGCAACACAAGTGTTGCAATATAAACTGAGTAAGAAAATATAAATTCAAAATTCATCAGTAAAGTTGCGATTTAAAATAACTTATTAGCAGGATTTAAAAATAATAATTAAACGCCTAAAATGAAATTTAGAACATTGGAGTAGTTAAAAAACTTTGTTACTCAGGAAGAAAATATGGCATCATCAGTTAGCTATGTTTCTACCACGTAATTGTAAATTCTTTTGTTGAAAACAATTGGGATAAACATCCTAAAATTTTCCATGAAGCAAACAGAAACGAGAGGAGACAAGTTTGTCCCATTTATCATATATAACTGTTTGAATAAGAGACGGGGAACATGCTTTGTAAAAAGGATAGGTGGAATAGGACCACCTATCTGCCAGGGTATGTCTGCCAGGGGCAAAGGTTGATGACGTTGTAGAGCGGATATCATCTTTTAAGGGCACTAAAGGTGATATAGTTGTACACGTTGGCACTAATGATATTAAGAGTAGGAGACCGGCGGAATTACTTAGCAAGTACAGGTCACTGTTGAAAAAAAGCCGTGAATTAGGGTTGAACTTGAAAGTGTCTGCAATTCTGCCCAGACACGATAGGAGGGAGTATATGATGAGAGCCTTGTCGATCAATTCGGCCCTGGAGGGATTGTGCAAGGCTCAAGGGGTAGAATTTTTTTCAGCCTGGACTGTACTTGTTAACAGGAGAGATTGCTTCTACAGGGATGGGATACACTTAAATAGAAAGGGTGCAAGAATTTTTGCTGATGCTGTCGAGGCAGTGTTAGGTGGGTCGGAAAACTGCTAGTTGGGGGGGATACAAGGACTAATAGATTAACAGTAGCCACTGGCAGAGGTGGAAGTGATTCTTGCACTGCTTCTATTCAAATGAGCAGAAGTCTGAAAAACAAGATGCAGGATATTTCAGAGACTGCTGGTAGTCATTGCGTTACAAGTAAACACATGGGTTGTGTTAGAGTAGCTAAGAATAGAAACAGGTGCATGTATACCTGCGTGTACACCAATGCTAGGAGTTTGGTAAATAAATTTGATGAATTTGAGGTATTGCTCAAAACATCAAAGGCAGATATTGTTGGGATATCAGAGACGTGGTGTCACACAGATATAAGTAATGCGGAACTGGAATTTGGGGAATACAATGTATATAGAAAGGATAGACAGGACAGGAGGGGAGGAGGGGTTATGCTATTAATTAAGAAACACATAAAGTCAAAGGAAGTGAAGCCTGTTGACATCGATGGACAGGGCAGTGTCGAGTCAGTTTGGTGTGACATAAGCATAGGGAAATCAAAATTGAGAGTAGGAGTGTGCTATAGGCCTAATGACTCTGATGAGTATAATAATATATTGTACAGGGAAATAGAGTGGGCCAGTAAATCAGAGAGTCTTATAATGGGGGATTTTAATTTCCCAGATATTGACTGGAATTTGTGGGTTGGTCACTCGCACACTAGCAAGGCTTTTGTGGATTTATTGGATGATTGTTTTCTACATCAGCATGTTCGTGAGGCAACAAGAGGGAGCAATACTCTTGATCTGATTATCAGTAGTGATTCTTCATGTATTAAGAACCTGCAGATAAATGAACCACTAGGTGGCAGTGATCACAGTGTGTTGAAGTGGGATTTACTCAAGGAGGTAACTACCATCAGAGGTAAAGGGAAGGGTTTTTGTTTTCGTAAAGGCGACTATGATGGTCTGAGACAGTATTTAAATTCTATACAGTGGGACCAACTGATGATGTTACCAACAGCAAACTCAAAATGGGAAGCATTCAAGGAACTAATCTTGGTGGCTACCAGGCTTTACATACCAACTAAGAAATATTGTTCAAGGTTTAGGCCTAAATGGATGTCAGATGGACTAATGAGACATGTGGCAGAGAAGAAAAATGCTTGGGATACATACAAATTAATGGGTGACATGGAAGCCTATGATAGATATAAGTTGGTCTGTAACCAAGTCACAAAGGAGATTAGGCAGGCAAAGGCAGACTACGAAAAATCCTTGGCAAAGGATGCAAAGAAAAACAGGAAGGAGTTCTTTACATACTTGAACTCGAGAAGGAAAGGGATGAATCAGATTGGTCCACTGGATATTGATGGTTCAACAGTTGAGGATCCTGCTCAGGTGGCTAACAATCTAAACGAGTATTTTGCATCTACATTCACGCATGAGGAGTTATTCAGGAAGGAGAATGATGTAGGTAAAGTAAACATTG